>NW_028245851.1:0-240033 GCF_964263255.1 Lissotriton vulgaris | reverse complement strand
GTGACCTGCCTGTGATTTAGGGTGGTGTTAACAATGTGGGGCTTCTTCGGTGCAGCACATTACCAACTTCGTTATACTCCCGCGCCCCCCGTCAGGGCGAGCGTTGTGGCACAGCCTCGGTCGGTTCAGGCCCCCCAACCGCCCGAAAGACTAACGGGGCGCCGTCGCGGTTTCCCGGAACCTCCTTCGGCTCCTGGTCCTTGGCTCAGGCACCTTTACTGTACCAGGCAGGGGTACCCTTACTGTACCCTTCTGCCGCAAAGGTACCCTTACTGTACCCTTCTGCTTCCAGATCGCCCTGTACTCCTGTGGTAAATATTTTACCGTACGTTTTCCATATAATTTCAAGTAAAAGAATAGCTCAATAAAATGAAAGGCAGAGTCCGGGGTGTCTGAGTCTTAAGGGGCTTTAATTCAGAAATGACTCGAGTCAATGGAGATCTATTCCATCAATACAAGGGTTCGGATATGCAAGGGAAGATGTCAGGAAATATGTCAACGATTTAATTACAGTACATGGCATATATAGTAAAATGACACAATGGCAGTGCATTACAGTAGGCGTGACTAGTGAAATGTATATGATAAGAACACATGTGCGTAGCAAAAAAGTGTGAACATGGGTGTGCACAGAGGCGTGAACTAGAAACGTCACAGAAAAGTGTCATAAGTGGGTGGATGCTTAGTGAATTCTTGCAGAGTCAGCTGAAACCTGTGGCCTGAATGCGCGCGCAGCTAATATGACGTGTGATTGACGTGCATCTGGAGGAAGCTAAGGGTCTGACTTTTAACACTAGTAGAAGAGACATAAGTCTGGCATGTCAGATCGACCTGTTCCTAAAACATGTCTGATATCTTGTATTTGGAGGATGTTTAACCTGGAGTAAAAGGTCTTTCGGGCAGAGGCTATTCTATACTGAATGTATGCGTATCTAGGTGCAAATGCGCGGAGCCAGGGTCTACAATGGTAACGGGAGCAATGAATTACATGAGGAGGACAGGAAGGCTAGGCCCTTTACTCTGCAGTCGGGGAACTGTTTACTTATTTTACTAGACAGGAATGTGTTTTCGAGGAGGCTGAGCTGGCTACGCTGATAACTTGAAGGCAAAATACTGTTTATGGCAGGCAGAGCAGGCCGAGCCGGGCACCGCTCGCTTGGCAGGAAGTAAGGCAGAGGTCAGGGATGCATTTCATCTCCACATTGCAGCTTTCGGAGACAGAGACGGAAAAAATGGTTCAATGGCAGTAATCAGGGCCTAACTCGGCAGAGCCAGGAAAACGTGAAAGTGCACCATGTAAAGACGGTGGCACGGCATACTTAGGAACTGAATTATCAATCCATTCATGGTGGATCTGATAGAGGACATGTTAACGTTGGACGCAAATGTATTTGCGTCATCAAATTCGGTTGCGGAGGGAAGTTACATGCACTTTAACTCGTACATGGAGACGATGGGGTACTCGTTAGGGGACATACCTGACCATAAAAATTTCAATTACCTCATTCCCTCCTTGTCCCCTACGGACCCATTAGGATATATCTATTTTCATGAGACCATCTATCTGTTCGTATAACATCATCTGCTCTTCTTTCTTTAATCGGGAGTGGGAACGTGAACTTGAGCGGGGAATACAAGCTGTGGCGCACAAGCCGCAAATCGCTGGCCCACATTGAAGACATAAACAACAACTGAACACAATGGCCAATATAATCCCTAGGAATGACAATAGCTTCCATCCCCAGGCAGTTATTACACTCCAGAGCCAACCGGACCAAGTCCAGGAGCCTGGGTTCTGGTGTATCTGATGGGCAATTTCGTGAAGTCTGGTGATGGCCTTATAGACTGATGGCGCGTTATTAGGAATAAACACGCAAAAACTGGATCCGATGACTCTACAAGCCCCGCCCCTATCGGCCAGGATGACGTCAAGGACAAGGCGGTTCTGAAGAACAACAAGTCTCATAGCAGACTGCTCCTCTGTTAAGTTGCCCAAAGCTGAAGTAGTCTCATTCACTACTGCTTCGAGAATTCTGGTTAATTTGCGTATCAGTTTACTATTGGACACTGTGCCTAAATAGGGAAAGAATCCTTTATTGAAATCTGTATATTGTTCCCATGTGGTTTCGGTAAAATCAACTAATGGAAGATCTCTTTTGTGCCTAACTAGATTGAGGCGAGAATTTCTGTGATAATCAGATGGGGCTAGAAAAACTGGTGGCAATAAGAATGCAATGAAACAAGTACCATCCCAGTCTAGAGGTAAACGTACATAAGCTGTATGACCACAAATGAAATAGGAATGTCGGGAAGCTTTGAATGTAGACTTGCCTTCATCACTGAATTCGACCACAGTAGTGCAATCACTATGGCCTAGATGTACTGAACCATTCTTTCTGACGCATAATACACCTTTAGCCGGTAAAACTGATATGGATGGCGAGTCTGGACTAGTTTCTGACTGAACATTTAGAATCATGAGGTTGAGTGTAAAATTGCCTAATCCATACACTTCATTTTCTAGATCGGTCCCTGTCATTTGTGGAAGACCTTCTTCATCTGGGAAACATGCTTTGTTCATGACTGTGTTCAGGTTCCCCCATATCCATTTGCCTTGGGAGACCCTAGATTCAGTGTTTAAAGAGGATATTAAACTAAACCATGCACCGCAGGAACCATTATGCGTAAACGGATAAGGAAAGAGGGGCAGAGCTCCCTTATAGTTCTGATAGGGAGGGAGTTGGCCACATATCCAGCAGTTAGTAACATTGTTGATCTGGTGGGAATGGTGTAACATACGAATAAATGTATTGTTGCGCAGCGCAAGTCGATAAGACAGTTCGTGTGGAGGTAGTTCACTAAACGCGTGCTCTGCAGTGTCATTAGAAAAAGAATGTGCAATCGGAAAATACATGTACAACATCAAGCTGATGCCAATTAACGTAAGACTCAGAAAAAACATGATAATCAGGGTGCAGATGCACCTACTACGGAGATTTTTACAGTAATGGTTTCTTTTCAAGATCTCCTGTCTATCTCTCTCTCTATTTGGGTCTAACTTTTACATTGTCAGAAACTGCCTAACCGCTTCACCCAGGAGGGGACTTAAACAATTAAACTGTCTGACTTACTAGACCTCAATTTCTGTCTGTACTCCTCTTGGGGAGTTTTCTCTCGAAGGGGGAGTTTCGTATCTGTCTCTGGTATGTGAGAGTTCTTTGAATCAGGGTTTGGCGGAAGTCCATGGAATCTTTTCACGTGACTGGAGTGCACCCAGCCTTTCCTCCCCTCCAGTTTCACAGCAGTCCGGGTTGTTAACAAAACAATCTTCGGCTCCTTCCAGCGGGGCTCCAAAGGGCTCGTCCTATCAAAGTTCCGGACAACTACAGTATCACCCGGGACCAGTGCATGTGGCTTCACCTCGGTGTTGTCTGGGAAGGCTGCTGCAACCTGTGAACGACATGATTGTAGTGCAGACATCAAGGAAGCAAGGTAATCTGTCAACATAGTACTTTCGACATCAGTGATTTTCCTCGGCAGAGGCGTCCCCCACATATTAGGAGGTCTACCGAAGACCACCTCATACGGGGATAGCCCTGTCCTAGAATGGGCTACCATTCTCATATAAAACAGTGCAACTGGCAATGCTACTATCCAATCTACGCCCTTCTCTTTACACACTTTTGCAAGGCGAGTTTTCAGAGTCTGATTATGACGCTCCACGAGACCTGCTGCCTCTGGATGCCGGACACAGTGGAACTTCCACTGATACCCCAATCGAAGCGAGACCTGCTTCATAAGTTCAGACGAGAATGGCTGACCGTTGTCTGAATACACGACACGGGGCAAACCGTATCGAGGGAAAAATTCACGAACCAGCTGCCTGGCAGTGGTCGGGGCAGTGTAATCTGGGACGGGATATGCTTCTGTCCATCGGGATAGGGCACATACAACTACGAGGACATACTTGAATCCTCAGCATCTTTCCATCTGGATATAATCCATCTGGAGGACTTCAAAAGGATAGTCAGGAGGATGAAATCCACCTCGCTCTACGGGAATCCCTTTTCCTGGGTTGAACTGACAACAGATCATGCAGGTACGCACTTTCTGTTTTGCTGCTGCTCGTAAATGCTTGTTGAACCAAAGGTTCTGTAAACTGTCTAACATGGCTTTTTCACCTAAATGTGCTGGACTATGTGCAGTATTGATGATAACTTGAACCATAGAGTCGGGGAGGAACCATGTGGTCTTTCCCCTCGTCATCCAACCCTGTTCGGTCTGGACCCCTCCTTGTTCAGCCCATTTCTTGATTTTGTCTGCAGTAGCATGTGTCTGTATGTCAATGACATCTAGTGCGGGGTCCCTGACTGTCATGCTATGTGTCAGTGATGATACGTCAGTCTTTACCATATCAGTCGTATGTGTATGAGTCTGTGCTGTATGTTTCGCTGTCCGATCTGCAAAGTCGTTACCCTGGGAAATCTTGTCTGTTACCTTTGTATGTGCTTTACACTTCATGATGGCTATGGCTGTAGGCAAATGTATTGCCTCCAACAGTGCTTGAATGAGGGGACCGTGCTTGATTTTGGCTCCGTGAGAAGTTAGAAAACCTCTCTCTTGCCAGAGGACACCGAAGTCGTGTACGACTCCGAATGCATAACGTGAATCTGTGTATATGTTTACTTTAAGGTTCTTGGCTCGTATGCAGGCTTGGGTCAGAGCAATGAGCTCTGCTGCTTGGGCTGACAGGGTGTCAATGCGATGGGTTTCTATGACTTCAGTTTCAGTGGTCACTGCATATGCGGCCACTAGCTCTCCTGTACTTGTTCTCATGCATGAACCATCCACATAAAGTGTCAGGTCTGGATCGGGTAATGCGACATCTGTCAAGTCTTGTCTGGGTTTCGTAACTGTGTCAACTACATCTACGCAGTCATGTGGAGTAGGATCTGTTGTGCTTGATGGTAGAAGTGTAGCAGGATTCAGTGTATTACAACGTCTGATTTCTATGTGTGGTTGGAATAATGTCAGTTCATAACCTGTCAGTCTTGCTATGGTCAAGTTCTGGGTCTGTGTTCTGTTTAGGAGAACTTCCACAGAAGGTGGAACCTGTACTGTCATTTAGTGTCCTAATACAATGGAATCACTTTGTCTGATTGCTAGAGCTGTCGCTGCAACTGATTTCAAGCACGCAGGCAAGGCCTGGGCTACTGGATCCAATGTGCTCGAAAAATAAGCACACGGTCTGTGTTTGTCTGCTTGAAGCTGAGTGAGAACCGACAACGCTGTGCCATCGCGTTCTGTGACAAAAAGTGTAAAAGGTTTGCTGTAACATGGTGTCGCTAAAACTGGTGCTTGACATAAGGCTTTCTTTAATTCGTCAAAAGCTTGGGTATGTTCCTGAGTCCATGGGAGGACAGTCGAAGACGCTGCCTCTTGTGTTGTCAACTGTATGAGTGGTTTAGCTAGAAATGCATATTGGGGAATCCATTGTCTGCAATAGGAAGTGAGTCCAATAAAGGCTCGTACTTCTTTCTGTGTCTTGGGTTGTGGAAGATGTGCAATTAACTGTATACGATCTGGTGTCAGCTGTCTCCCCTCTTTGGACAGCAAGTGCCCAAGGTACACTACTTGCTGGGCGCAGAATTGTAGCTTCAAAGGGGACACTGTCGTATTTTGACGATGGCTGGGTTAGCGCTTAGCTTTGCTACACGTTTCCCGCTTAAATTAGCTATACGTAGAAATGCCATTTTGTATGTAGTGGCGGCCATCTTAGATCATGAGCGGCCTCGTGGCCAGCGTGCCCTTTAGTCCTTTGTCCGTTCCACTGACCACTCGAGTCTGCCCAGCAACAGGCTATTTTTAGTATTGGTCAAGCTCTCACATGCGCAGTTCACACTGACCAGTCACTCCTTAAGGAATGTGCCGCAAACTGACCAGTCGGTTTGAAACCCTCCAATGAGCTGGCAGTATTCCAAAACATGCCCTTATATGTACACAATGTTCTGTAACTTTGTGCCGCATGTTCGTTTTATTACCTGTAGAATTGTATAAAAGAAGGGGTCACACCGATGTTCGGTGTGATACCTCTTGCATTACCGAAGGGTGCTGTATGAGTGTACCACCACCCCATGGGGTCTTAATAAACTTGTTCTTTGACTTTTACAGTTTCCGTGCCAACAGTTCTTCCAATGTATGTGGGTTATCTTCGGAACATGTAGGCCTTGGGAACCCGATACAACAAATTGGCGACCACGAAGGGACTCATCGGCGACTCGGATGCCCGAAGGAGAGGTCGTGACGAAGGTTGGGACACTCGCCATGGACGCGCGCTGCCACTAAGTGACCCGAGTCTTGGCTCCCACGGTGTTTTTTCCTTTCCTTCCGATCTGACCTTCCAGGTGGCGCCGGTCCCCGACTGAGTTTCGATCGTCTGTGTTGCTGGATAAAGTGCCGTTTGGCTGATTCGATTAAAAGACCTTGGCAGTTGGAATCTGGACCTTTGAGATTTTGGGTAAGATTTGTGATCGGTAAGGTAGTCTGCGGACGCTTACTGGAGTTCTATGATTTGTGATCGGTGAGGTAGTCCTCGGACGCTTGCCGAAATTTTGTGACCTATGACTTTGATTTGAGTTAGCTAACATTTGTGAATTTGTGAATTTGTGAATTTTGAATCTATATGTGTAGTGCACTTCACATTGGCAGGCATGTAGAGATGTTTCTCTAACTTTGTTTTTTTTTCCTTTGAGCTGCACATTTGTGTGAAGTACTGTAAGTGCCTTTTATACGGTGTCACGCTTTCGTGATACTCTTTGAACATGCCTGTTTTTAGCACGCTTCGAGGGATGTGCTGTCTTGGAAATGGTACCACAATTAGGTTAGCGGAATCACAGCCGGCTCCCCCAGAGGGAACACCAAATCACGAAATGTATATTAAACATGGCCTTCCCCCTATAATGTACAGTAAACTCTGGCACAAGTACACCAAGTCGGATCCTGAATTGCAATGGCCACTACATGGGTCGTTCGATTTGCAAAAAGTACAATTTGTGGAGCAATGTCTGTTTCAACGCAGGTCTAGACAAAACATGTTTGATTGTGTGCGAATGTGGGAGAAAGCGGTGCGTGAGCGAATGAAACGTGAAGTTGCCTTGGCGGACAAAGAGCAGCGCAAGGCTGCTCGGGATAAGGCTTTACAGCTTGAAGAAAAAGAGGCTCAGGAGAAAAGAGAGAGGGAGGAACGGGAACGTAAATTGCAAACGACGGGTCAATTCCCTATTCGTCGACCGCTTTATCCTGTCCTTAATAATGAAATTGATGATTTTTCATTGCTAGATCGGTCACCGCCTCCGTATTTTTCGCAGACGGCTCCAGCTGAAGATTCGGGTGATGATGGGCAGGATAAGTCGGAAAAGAAGGGTATAACTGCTCTCAGGTTTACTGCGGAGAGGTCCGCGCAGTTACGTAGTTGGGCCCGTAAAGTGAATAAGAATTGTGTTTCTCAGGCTGAGGTGGTTGCGGAGAGGAGTAGGTGGACGGATCATGAATTACTGTATTTTCTGTCTAATTTGGCGGATGAAGTTGTTGCCGCGTATCGTCAACTTTCAGATATGTTTGAACCTAAAGCTGTGTCAGTATATCGTGAGAATTTGGATAAAGGTGTATTTGATCTTACAGATGTTGATGACCTTTTCAAGCAACTGCTCCAGCTGCGAGATGAAACAACCAGATTACGGGAAGAGCGGAAAAAGAAGCAAAAGGAGTCTGAGTCGGAGAATAGCGAGCAGATTAAGGAGTGTTCTCTCCGGGGTTCAGATAAGAATTCTGCAATGCATGTTATGCCTATGCGTGAAGCTGCGCCTCTGTATGTTCCACCGAAAGGGGAAGGTACAGATGATGATAGAAGATCGAAAGATGCGAAGGGGTATTTTGTATATAATTGGGTGTATACGCCTTGGAATAGAGCGGACGTTATGGCACTGAAAAATTCTTTACCTGATCTTCGTAAGAATCCGGCAGCATTCTACGAGGGGGTGGAAGGGGCTATTTCATCTTGTGTGATGACTCTGGTTGATATAGATTTGTTTTTTGGGTTAATACTTCCGCCTGATATGTGGAGACAAATTCGTAAGAATAATGATGAAACAGTGCTAGGGGGGTACATGGAAAGAGATTAATGAAGCTGATTTAGAAAGGAAACCAGCATGCAAACCTTGTCAGTTGATTTTAGACCTTCCAGCGGCTATTTTGACTAAATTAAAAACGCTCGTTCCTTCTAAAAAGATCGATTGGACTATGTTAGCTTTGTGCAAACAAAAGCCTGATGAAACAGTTTCAGATTTCTTTACACGCTTCGAGGAGGCATTCCATGATTATAGTGGTCAATCATTAACAGACGATACAGGTCGGCATTTGTTTGTAGATAAGTATGTAACTAATCTCCTACCGGAGATTGCAAAACGATTGAAAACGAGTGAAAGTTCCTGGGCCACGGCAACCCCTGCGTCTTTGTTAACGATGGCTCAGTATTATGAGCGGCAGGAGATAGAGGCTAAAGAAAGTGTTGATAAGAAAGCGAAAGAATTGAAGACGAAGGTGATGTTGGCACAGGTCCGTGGGACTCAGTATAGAGGGAGTGATAGAGGAAGACGAGGTGGAGGTACTACGTTGTATGGTCGTACGGATATAGCGGAGGATCAGTGTGCCTACTGTAAGGAGTTTGGGCATTGGGCTGATGATTGTCCGGTACTTCGTGATCAGCGTAGTCAGCGTGGTCGAGGAAGTGGTAGGTCGAGAGGAGGTTATATGGGAGCAAAAGGTGGCGGAAGTGATCGTGGAAGGGTTGAGGGTAGGGGCCGTGGCCAGGATGAACGAAATACTTTCGATAGACGAAACCAATATCAGATATCGGAAAGCGAGAATGTGGAACACCAGGATTATGTACATGCATAGGACTGCGTAGGATGGGGTGCGGAACCAATTGAAGTGCCTGTAGATCAGGAGGGTCCAAATGTAACAGCGGGTATTTTGGGTTCTACTGATCAATTCCTAGTTGACACCGGAGCTACCCGTAGCGCTTTGTCTAAAAGGTTGGTTCCGAGGGCTCCCCTGTCTGGCGAAATGATTACATGTGTAGGGTTTGATGGCACACCCTCCCCTAGCCCATTGTCAAAACCCTTAGCGCTTTGTCTCGACAAATTTTTTAGTTTTGGCCAATTTTTGTTATCGCCCTACACCCCAGATAATATCCTGGGCATTGATTTGCTTAAATATTTTCGAGCAACGATACGGTGCGCTCCGTAAGGAGTGTGTGTCATTCTCAATGACAACTATCCTGACCCAAATAGGTTCTATACCATACAAGATATTTCAGCTTTGGCCTCTCTCCCGCACACGTTATGGGCGACCTCAGACACGGATGTGGGGGAGATGCGTATTCCACCTATTCACATTACTGTTAAGGAAGGGGCTTCTCTGCCACGTGTGCCACAGTACAAGATTTCGAAGGAAGGAGAAATTGCCCTGACACACATTGTCCAAGATCTGATTGCGGCTGGGGTGGTAGAAGAGGTTTCTTACAATGTTTGTAATAGTCCTATTCTGCCGATTCTGAAGAGAGATACTGACGACAAAATTTATCGGTTTATTATTGACTTGAGAGAGATCAACAAAATTGTTGTTCCCCAATACCCGGTGGTGTCTGATATTACAACCTTGCTTACGATGGTACCACCAACGGCTACGACCTTTAGCGTAATTGATTTGAACAATGCCTTCTTTTCTATTCCTGTCCATCCCGATAGTAGATACCTATTTGGCTTTACGTTAAATAAAAAATCGTATAGATTTTGTCGTGTTCCTCAAGGGTACACTGAGAGCCCGAGTATCTACAGCCAGGCTCTGAAAAGACAGCTTGACTCTTTTGTGTTGCAGTCGGGGGTTGTCCTTATCCAATATGTGGATGACCTCCTGCTTGCTGCTGACTCTTATGCACAATGTGAAGAAAGTACGATTGCGCTGCTTTCTTTTCTGGCACAGAATAATCATAAAGTTTCCAAGAAAAAGCTTCAATATTGTAGACCCAAGGTGACCTACCTCGGTCATCTTTTGTCTAAGGAGGGGCGTGCATTGACATCAGATCGAATCCAAGCAATTTTAGACACACCAGTCCCCCGCACACAGAGAGATGTACGTGCCTTCATAGGGTTGACGTCCTTTTGTAGACAATGGATAATGGGGTTTTCGCACATTATAAAGCCCTTGCTAGCGTTACTGTCCAAAACTACACCAATGCCCCTTGAATGGACAGATGAATGTCAGAATGCTTTTGAACAGTTGAGACAGGCCCTTTGTTCTGCACCTGTGTTAGGCACACCAGACTACACGAAACTTTTTACATTGTACGTGCATGAGAATGATGGGTGCGCGTTGTCAGTGTTAGTACAATTACACGGGGATAAGCAGAGACCATGTGCGTATTTCTCTGCCATTCTTGATCCTGTAGCACGAGGATTGCCTGGGTGTTTCCGAGCGGTAGCAGCTACAGCAGTAGCCATACGGCAGAGTGAGGGAATAGTGTTATCACATAAACTGTTGGTGTTAGTTCCTCACGCAGTAGATGCCCTGTTAAACCAAACGAAAACCCAATATCTCACGAGTGCACGGTTAACAGGATATGAGCTTACATTGTTGGTGCCACATATTACACTGAAAAGATGTGCTACTTTGAACCCTGCCACTTTATTGCCCTATCCGGTCGAGGAGGGTCAGGAAGAAAAACATCACGACTGTGTTTTCCTGACCGAGGAACAGACAAAGGGTCGTATCGACTTATAGGATATGCCACTTCCAGATGTGGATGGGGAACTGTGGGTTGATGGATCGTGTTTGAGGCTGCCAGATGGCACGACTTCCGCAGCTTATGCGATCACAACACTTAAGACAGTGGTGGAAACAGCTAGAATACCACAGAAATCGGCTCAGGCAGCAGAGCTGATAGCCTTAACAAGAGCCTGCGAATTGAGCGCTGGTTTATGTGTGAACATATACACAGACAGCCGGTATGCCTTCGGAGTAGCGCATGACTTTGGGCTACTCTGGAGAGAACGTGGGTTTCTGACTTCTCATGGAGAACACATTATGCACGGAGAACTGGTGCGTGATCTCCTAAATGCGTTGCTTTGTCCGAAGAAGGTAGCGATCATAAAATGTAGTGCCCATAAGAAGATCACTGATAAAGTGGGTCAGGGAAATGCCTTTGCGGATAGCATAGCAAGACAAACGGCTATGTTTCGAACTGACTCCCCCATGTACGTGACAAAGTCTCAAGCTGAACGATGGAATGATGCTAGAGCTGAGATATTAGATATTCAAAAGTCAGCTACTGAAGCTGAACTTGCGGCATGGGCAGTAGATGGGGTGTTAGATGATGAAGGGTGTTGGAGAAGCAAAGATATGGAGAAATGGAAATTGCCTGCAGCTTACTTGCAGGTGATGGTCCAAATGGCACATGGGTTGGCACACGTGGGGGCTCTTGCAATCACTCGACTGTTGACACGAGTTTGGGAGCATCCCGAGATTGCCAATACTGCTAAGAGAGTAGTGCAGACCTGTCTGATATGCTTGCAGCATAACCCTGGAAAGGGGACCCATACTCCGAAAGGAGGATTCGTTCCACCTTCTGCACCATTCGAGGTACTCCAAATGGATTATATCCAGCTTGAGCGTTGTAATAACCTGAAGTATGTTTTAGTGGTGGTATGTGCTTTTAGCAAATGGGTTGAGGCTTTCCCCACGAAAGACAATACTGCTTTGACAACAGCTAAGGTTTTGCTCAAGGAGTACTTCCCTCGATTTGGAATTTGCAAATATCTGTGGAGCGACAATGGGCCTCATTTTGTTGGGAAAATTGTGGAATATGTGTTGAAGGGGTTAGGGATTCAGCAGAAGTTCCATGCTGTGTTCCACCCTCAGTCGGCAGGTCTTGTTGAGCGGTACAATGCCACGTTGAAATTAAAACTGGCTAAGATCGTGGCGTCCACGTCATTAAAATGGCCGGATGCCTTACCGCTAGCATTACTCTCCCTCAGATCAATACCCCATTCTCGAACGGGCCTCACACCATATGAAGTGGTGTTCGGAAGGCCGATGAATATCTGGGGGGTGCCTAAGCCGCAATTGATACATGATGTACCTTGTGTAATGATGAACGACTATTTGGCACGATTAACAAATGATTTGCTTTCTATTCATCAACAGGTTCAAGAAGCGCTCCCTGACAACTCTACTGGAGAGGGCCATGATCTTCGTCCTGGGGATTTCGTGATGATTCGGTCGTTCGAGAGGACGAATAGCTTGGAACCGAGGTGGCGTGGCCCTGAGCAAGTCCTTCTCGCCACTCGGACAGCTGTACGAGTGACCAACAGGAAGCGGTGGATACATTCAACCCACTGCCGTCGTGTTTCTTCTGATCTGGCAAATCCTGTTGTGTTGACCGATTACAAAGAAATTTTGGAAAAAGAGAAGAGCCCAGCTGTGACGTCGGCCGAAGTTGAGGGAGCCTTCCCGGACCACACTGCTTCTGGACGAGAGCGTTATAATCTACGGCAACAATAAGAAGAGTTCTTTTTGTTTTTTTATTATGACTGGTTGGTTACCGCTCCAGGTTTGTGAAACGGAAACCGGGAATTCCAAGGGGGGGGATCAGTTCTGCCAGTGTAGCGACACCCGTCTTGGCCCGGAGAAGAAAACAAAGGCTACCTCGGAGTTCAGCACCATATTTTTCTTTTTTTAGGTATACACGCATGTGTATGTGAGACTTTGTGACCAATTCGAACTATTTGAGACTCTGCAAAAAAACTTTTCAGAACTATGGCATCATCAGCATCACGAGATAAGAGACTCTTGGGTGCCATTCTCTTTGTCTTGACTATTGTGGTGATTGCTGTAATAGCCTGGGTAGTTGAACTTGTGGTTAAGCATGGGCGGAAAATCCGTTCCGCTCGCGGATTTTGCGGATTTTCGGGAAATTCGCAATCCGCGAGATTCGCGAATCTCCCGCAAAATCCGCAAATCCACGAGCAGCGGATTTTGCTCGCACTGTTCGCGTGAGTTCGCGTGAGTTCGCGCCCCGCGAATAAGTGCAAAATTGCAGAAATACGATTTTAGCAAAACTGAAAGTAACTACTTACCAGGTTCAAAAGTTCAGGCTCATCATTAGTAGCCATTTCCTGTAGTGCTTCCTGAGGGGCCCCTCCAGAGTTCAGTTGCCAGTTGAAACTATTATGTGACCCTGCTCTGAACCTCAGAATAGTTACACATATGCCACAAAGGTCCTGAATTACAGCTAAGGGAGACAAGCAGGAGCCAGGCTGGAAGTTAAAATCCATTAATCAGCCCCTAATTCATTATTGTCAGTTGGGGCAGGGCAGGTGTTGTAACTAATTTTGCAACAATGAAAGCACTTAGCAAGTGCAAAAGATCACTTATCAGGGCGCACTAAGGAAGCAGGTGCCAGCTAAAAAAATATTCTGTGACACATTAATCAGCCCCAAATTAATTCAGGTCACTTGAGGCAGGGAAGGTGTGCTTTGCTTTGCCGAAAATAATGTACACTGGACAACCAGAGGGTGTGGTGATGAAACAGAGGGTGGCATGGGTGGGCCAGAGGGTGGCATGAGTAGTCAGAGAGTGGCAGTGGTGACAGAGAGTGGCAGTGATGAAGAAGAGTGTCCCAAACAGGCTGGACACGTAGAAACAACAAGTTCGCAAAACTTGCGACCCGACAGGTAAGTTCGCAAATTGCGAAATTGTAAAAACCCTCGCGAACTGGCAGAAACACGGGCGAACACAAAAAAAAAATCCGCAAATTCGCGGGAATTCGCGGATTTTGCGGATAGCGAATCCGCAAATCCGCAAAATTCAGGAACGCGAGATCCGCAAAATTCGCCCATGCTTACTTGTGGTGCCTGCACGCGAACATTTGCTGCCGACTACCCCGGCTCCATCTGAACATTTTCATTTCACCCTGCCTTATCACGAAGAACGGCACCGACAGACTTATCTGAACAATAGCTTTATTCAGATCCTACATCATACACACAATATGACAAATACCTCAAATTGCTGGGTGTGTGGGATGTTGCCTGGGCACCAGAAGAAAGGGGGTACTCCACTCATTCCTCTCCCGTTTTCGCATAATGGATCCTGCAATGCATTTTATACTCTCCTCTTTACTTTGAGATGGCCCACAAAAGGGGGAGTGCTTTTTCGTTTGAATAAATTGTGTCATCATGACCGGGATGGGTATCCACAAGCTGAGGGTACTCGATTTGAATATGAGGAATACCGTGTTAGCTGACCGTGGGGGGGCATGTAGAATTATCGGAAGTAGCTGTTGTGTCTTTATACCTGACAATTCACCGTCTGTATATGATGCTATCACTAAACTACATAAGATAGCAGCTGAGATACATCCAGATAATGGTACTTGGACTCTGTCAGGATGGTTCTGGTCAATACTCACCACCTGGGGATGGAAACTGTTAACGATTCTATGTATCATTGTGGGAATTCTGTTCTTCATTTGCTTATGTATCCAATGTGGCCCAGTTTTATGTTCTATGTGTTTATCAGTTTGTGTACCATCGAGACGAGCTCTTGCTCATGACAAAATGATGCTTCATAAAGAAGTAACACAAATAATGTTAATTGATATAGAAGATGAACACCCCGATTATGTCCACTATGAGGTAGCTTCAGCTAAACGCTAAAAGGGTCGTCTGTCGTATTTTGACGATGGCTGGGTTAGCGCTTAGCTTTGCTACACGTTTCCCGCTTAAATTAGCTATACGTAGAAACGCCATTTTGTATGTAGTGGCGGCCATCTTAGATCATGAGCGGCCTCGTGGCCAGCGTGCCCTTTAGTCCTTTGTCCGTTCCACTGACCACTCGAGTCTGCCCAGCAACAGGCTATTTTTAGTATTGGTCAAGCTCACACATGCGCAGTTCACACTGACCAGTCACTCCTTAAGGAATGTGCCGCAAACTGACCAGTGGGTTTGAAACCCTCCAATGAGCTGGCAGTATTCCAAAACATGCCCTTATATGTGCACAATGTTCTGTAACTTTGTGCCGCGTGTTCGTTTTATTACCTGTAGAATTGTATAAAAGAAGGGGTCACACCGATGTTCGGTGTGATACCTCTTGCATTACCGAAGGGTGCTGTATGAGTGTACCACCACCCCATGGGGTCTTAATAAACTTGTTCTTTGACTTTTACAGTTTCCGTGCCAACAGTTCTTCCAATGTATGTGGGTTATCTTCGGAACATGTAGGCCTTGGGAACCCGATACAACAACACCTTGTGTCCCTTGTCCGCCAAGAAAACCAAAACTGTCAGTGAGGCTTGTTCCCATTCTAGTTCACTTCGGGAGGTGATCAATAGATCATCAACGTACTGTAATAGGGCAGTATTAGGAGGCATGTGAATATTGTCAAGTTGTCGTTTCAATGCTTGGCTGTAGATGCTGGGGCTTTCTGTGAATCCTTGAGGTGCGCGTGCAAATTTGAAGCTTCGGCCATTTAAACAGAACCCGAAAAGATACTGGCTTTCCGGATCAATGGGGACACTAAAGAAGGCGTTCTTAAGATCGATTACAGTAAAGAACGTCGCCTCTGAATCAATGGCTGTCAATAATGAAGAGATGTCTGGAACCACAGGATACTGTGGTACAATGCATTTATTCAATTCACGCAAATCAATAACCAGTCGATAAACTGGAGGTGCATTCGGATCAGTACGTTTAAGAATCGGAATGATAGGGGAATTACAAACATTGGAGTCGGTTTCTACAACCACTCCTTGTGCAATGAGCTCGTCAATGATTTTCAGTAAAGCCACTACAGCATCTGGTGGTAACTTGTATTGTCGGATACGTGGTAGTATAACTCCTGTCTTGAGTGTGACACGGTACGGTGTAATGTGCATACAACCTACATCAGTGGGGCCTTTCGCCCATAAATGTGCAGGAACATTCTGTAACCTGGGATCAAAATCTCTCAATACATAATGGCCCTTGAAGTCACGAAGGAACAGCGTGACTCCTTCCGGAGAACAACAAATTACAGCTCCTAGAGCTTTCAGGGTCTTAATACCAAGCAAGTTTTCTGGACACGATTTCGTGAGCAATAAATCCGTAGTTCGGGACAATGGACCAACTGCAAGGGGTACTGGTTTCGATACTTCATTAACAATAGGCTTTCCTGAAAATCCAAGGGAAACATTCTGTGAGCCTGAGAGGGGTGCCCCTGGAACCTCTTCATGACTGATGGTTGTTCTGCTTGCCCCTGTGTCAATCAAAAACTTTCTATCTTTCCCTAATACCTGACTATGTACATAAGGACCCTCTTGATCTACAGGAACCTCAATAAGAGGCAAGCCAACCTCCCTCTCTAGGCTGTTTCATGTGTATTGCTGATAATCGGGGTAGTCAGATTGGGCATGCTGGTACATCTGTTGTGTGACATGCTGAGTAGCGGCAATGGGTTGGGGCTGTGGTACCGCTACGGCCTGCTGTGAAACATGCATAGGTTGTACATTTTGTGGAACATGTTGTTGGACCTGATCCTGTCTGGGCGGACGTGGTCTCTCTTTAGTTTTGCCTGTAGCGATATTGTGTTTCAGAACGGTACATTCGTTTACATAATGACCTGGCTGTTTACAATAGTTGCATGTCCCTTTAACGGGAGCCGCTGAATTATTCGACTGTGTCGCGCCCTTTTTCTGACCATCTGCTGGAACTGACTGAGCAACTAACATTTTCGTTTTCGTGTCTTTCATACGTCTCTGTTCGTGATCATGTTCCTCTCTAATTCTGTTCTGGTGGTATTGTAACATTTGTAACATTTGGGATGGCGTATTGGCTTGCCATGTATTCTCGACTTTCAATACACGGTTCTTAACTTGGGGCAAAGAATTCTCGACTAATTTCGACACAAAAAGGTGTGGGTATGACTCGCTACTTGTTTTCAGGCCACTATTAATAATAAAACATTTCTCGAATCTAGAATAAAAATCACTAGTGTCTTCGTCGTGTTTCTGTTTGCAGGCTGAGATTGCATCCCAATCCTCCTTTTTAGTTGCTAACAGTCTAGGCAAAACCTGTACTAATAAACCTGGTAATGCTTTAGTTTTATCCTCAAGACCTACACCTGGGGTTCGACCAGTTTCTTCGGTTTCTAATGCAGCCCAATCAATCTTTTTGTCTCCCACCTCCCATTCTTTTTCTTTGAGTTTCTCGTAAATACCGGCAGGCAATAACACTTTCAATATTTTCATAATGTCGGGATAGGTGTAATCACCCATAAGTAACATGTCTTTTATTTCACGGTGGAAACCTGCAGGGTCTTTATCATGACTGGGCACTATTTTCTTCATTTCCAATAATTCCATTTTAGTAATGGGCGTGTAAACGAACACGCGTTCAAGGGTATCATCGGCTTTCCTGACTGGATGTACTTCACGTAAAGGATTCTGTTTGTCTAAGTGATATGGCTGCCTGACTGGGGGTGGAACGGAAACAAGATGTGGAGTCAAGAAAGTTCTATATTTGTGACGTTGCTCTAAAATCATTTCAATTAAATCGGTACCTAGGCCTCTCCATCTTCTCAGGAGTAAGTCTTGCAATAAATTGTATAACGGACCTGGATCAGATGCTTGGTTCTCATACTGTATAATAAGGTGTTGGGTCATGTATATACCAGCTAGTCGCTGTTCCTCTGGAGTGAGACTTAAAAATGTGTGCACTACTGAATCGTCTTTGTATATGCTGTCATCCCCGGCCCACTGTACTGCGGACCGGGCTAGTTCCTGTTCTCGTAAGGTATTGAGTTCGAGATAACCTACTCTGTCTTTCAGTACTTTGTCAGTATTTTGGAATATATGCTCAAGGGAATATCGCTCTGGTATCGGACATAGGTAACGTTTCTTGTTTTCTAAACGAATGGGTCTGTCAAAAGGCCGATCAAGAGGAGATGGTCTAGGGAGTTTCTCTCTACCTACATATGCTATCATGTCTCTAAGTGCTAGTTGCGAGGTTTCTGCTGTAGTCTCTGGTTCTTCCTCCTCTGAGGTTTCCTTGTCGTCTGACTCGGTTTGCCTTTCAGATTCTCGACGGGCATGTATTGCTATTATTTCTGCACGGATTTTACTAACCATAGCATGTACACATCTCTCCTTGTCATGTTTACCCTCTGCAATATTCTGACTCCATCTGGTCAATCTATCCATCTCTCCTTGTGGACAACTGGGCTGATCTTGTTCCCTTATCAAACAATTAACCAAAAATCGCATTATAATACCTTGAGTCTCAACTTTCTGACGTGACATGGCTTCACCAACACACTCCGGTCTTTCTCCTGTTCTGATAAAATGATATATATTGTCTAGATGGTCTGGCATTTCTGGTAGTAACATTAAATAATCTGTAACACGTCTTAAACGTAGAGATGCTAACAACATGGGTCCTGTTTTTCCTGGGACTGTATCATATCTGCAATCAGTAAGTTGTTCTTTAAGCTTTTCGGCTGGAGCTCCTTTAGGTGTTCGCGACATTGCGTATTCTCTCAATGTCACACGTTGTAACTCTGGCGGGGTGCGATAACCTCCTGTGGCACCTCCCGAGGCGGAGGCTTGAACATAACCTGGCTGTAGGGTCGGTATTTGTAACAGGGTTGGGCCCTGAACAGTGCCAGGCCCAAAAGGATTAAGTGGATGTATACCAGGGAGAACTATAGGGGAAGTGACAACAGGTGCGGGAAGTGGTGCGGGAACAGGTGCAGGAAGTGGTGCAGGAGGGGTTTGCTGTTGCGGACCTGGGGGTAGATGATCGTGGGGTAGGTTAACGTCAGCAGGTGGTACGGGTACATGGGCAGGTGCATTAGTATATGCGGGAGCTACGTCGTCTAAATAGGAAGAAAGGAAAATGTCTGCTGCGGTCTTATGACGTAATTTAGTCGGAACCAATGGAGGGGCAGATCTTTCGGTATTTCCGGGGTCGCCTTGGGCAGGCCCTCGGCCAGAACTGGATACAGTCCTGTCACAATGGCATTACTCTGTCTGTCGTGTTGTTCCATTCTAACTCGTTCTCCTTCTTCTATTAGTTCTTTTTCTTTGGCTTTTTCGGAATCCTCTCTACTTTTCTCTGCTTTTCTGAACGCTTTTTCTGTCCGTCTATGTGATTCTTTACGCCACAATTCAATGGCGTCTTTCTGTGATTGTCTAGCTTTCTTTTTCCATAACGCTTCTTCTACTCTCATGATGCACTCGGCATCCCATGTCCCTGTAACGGGCCATCTCTGATTCTCTGCCAAGTCCTTCGTGTAATCCACCCACAAGTCTAGATATAATATGGCATCTAAGCCATGCTTGTGGTACATAAAATGCCCAGGAGTGTCCCTGGGTGGGATGGGAACTGCTTCTTCAAGAATCCCTTTCCTAGTCCCTATCTGTCGTAACTTCGAGAACAAAGGCATTGCTGCCTCTAAATCGGACACAAACACAATGAACACAATAAAATGTGCAAACAGTCACTCATACCACGACATTAAACACATTGAAACATTTCGAACAGATATTGACTACCCACTATTTCTATCACGAGAACATAATTGAACCGTTGAACACACGAATAACTTGATGTACTGCTAAACAGCACAGATACACTGCTAAAACAGTGCAGACCGGATCTGTGTACCCAAACCCTTCTTGACAGGATACAAATTAATGCACCCGTCTTGATGCGTCCCCAGCAACGGTACTCACCGGGAAGCACGGAACGGAAGGCCTCGGAAACTCGACTAGACTGGACTGACGTCACCGCTTCTGCTGCGCACTACGCATGCGCCTCGGCACTACAGGTGGGCCTCTCGACACCTCGGACACTGCTCTCTCGGCTGGGCTCTGGTCGGGATCCTCCGCATTCCTCACCGCCTCGTCTGGATGTCGACCGCAGTCTCCGTCACCTCCGTGGGCCTGAGGGAGATACAGGAAATCCTGCAGATGCGCATGGGGTCCGTCACGGCCGTGGCAGGGGGCAAGGCCTGCGACGCATCACCGGCGCGCGGGGTGGGGGAGGGGTCCCTATTCGGGCGCCAAATTATGTGGTAAATATTTTACCGTACATGTTTTCCATATAATTTCAAGTAAAAGAATAGCTCAATAAAATGAAAGGCAGAGTCCGGGGTGTCTGAGTCTTAAGGGGCTTTAATTCAGAAATGACTCGAGTCAATGGAGATCTATTCCATCAATACAAGGGTTCGGATATGCAAGGGAAGATGTCAGGAAAGATGTCAACGATTTAATTACAGTACATGGCATATATAGTAAAATGACACAATGGCAGTGCATTACAGTAGGCGTGACTAGTGAAATGTATATGATAAGAACACATGTGCGTAGCAAAAAGGTGTGAACATGGGTGTGCACAGAGGCGTGAACTAGAAACGTCACAGAAAAGTGTCATAAGTGGGTGGATGCTTAGTGAATTCTTGCAGAGTCAGCTGAAACCTGTGGCCTGAATGCGCGCGCAGCTAATATGACGTGTGATTGACGTGCATCTGGAGGAAGCTAAGGGTCTGACTTTTAACACTAGTAGAAGAGACATAAGTCTGGCATGTCAGATCGACCTGTTCCTAAAACATGTCTGATATCTTGTATTTGGAGGATGTTTAATCTGGAGTAAAAGGTCTTTCGGGCAGAGGCTATTCTATACTGAATGTATGCGTATCTAGGTGCAAATGCGCGGAGCCAGGGTCTACAATGGTAACGGGAGCAATGAATTACATGAGGAGGACAGAAAGGCTTGGCCCTTTACTCTGCAGTCGGGGAACTGTTTACTTATTTTACTAGACAGGAATGTGTTTTCGAGGAGGCTGAGCTGGCTACGCTGATAACTTGAAGGCAAAATACTGTTTATGGCAGGCAGAGCAGGCCGAGCCGGGCACCGCTCGCTTGGCAGGAAGTAAGGCAGAGGTCAGGGATGCATTTCATCTCCACGTTGCAGCTTTCGGAGACAGAGACGGAAAAAATGGTTCAATGGCAGGAATCAGGGCCTAACTCGGCAGAGCCAGGAAAATGTGAAAGTGCACCATGTAAAGACGGTGGCACGGCATACTTAGGAACTGAATTATCAATCCATTCATGGTGGATCTGATAGAGGACATGTTAACGTTGGACGCAAATGTATTTGCGTCATCAAATTCGGTTGCGGAGGCAAGTTACATGCACTTTAACTCGTACATGGAGACGATGGGGTACTCGTTAGGGGACATACCTGACCATAAAAATTTCAATTACCTCACTCCGCCACAGCTCTGGAGGAGGCCCCCGTCGATGAGAGAGCCCCCCAACCTACTTAGCTACTTACATCCTGTCGCCGTTTACTGCCTCTTGTACGTCCAGGAGGAATATATCCACTCTCAATCTAGACAAGTGTACCCTGTCTTTATTGTAGTACCCTTCAGTTTTCTCTTGTATTGGTACTTGCCTAATGAAACCCAGGCCTCTCTTCCCATGAACTTCTGCATGGATCTGTTGACCATCCTGCGGGAATGTTCTACTGCTACCGGTGATCTAGCCCTGCCAGGGACAACCTCAGACCACAGGAGCTCGCCCGCACCTAACCTGTTGCTCAACGCTGCCAAGGCCTTCTGCATGCCCTGATTCAGTACCTCCTTCCAATGGTGACTAAGTTGTCCCCCCCCAGATGAAAGTTTAGGATATTGGGTGGGGGCCCCCGTAAGCAAGGTGTTGGTCTAGCTTGAGCCTCAAATTGCCCCATCTCATTCCTGGGTGGCCCAACCAGGCTCACAACCAGGTATTCAGGATTTTACATTTTGTTTGTCAGTTTAAACAGGATCAAAATACAGGAAAGGGGCAGAAAAAACATTAATGGAATAATTTCTAGGCACGTGTCTTATCTTTTGGGAATCCCCCCTGATTTAGAATCATTCCATACTCTACAACTCTAATGGTCTTTCTTCCAGATATATTCACATAACAATCAAGGGAGCCTTCAATACAGTCCACTTGTGTTTCTTCGTTAGGCCCCAATGAGCCTACCCTGCAAGTATGAGCACAATAAAGCCAACCTACTGGCTTTGCCAATACGTTCTTAAATCTGTAAAGGTGTCCTAAAGTGGTTTATTACATAATGTATACAAAGATTATCGCATAGTAATGACCCCTTCTGAACAACTGCTTGCACTTGATCATGCTACAAAGAGGAGGTCTCAATTCTAGTCAAGACTAGTTACCATCAACGTTCATTAAGCTTACAGAAAGGCGAGCTCGGTGGCCTTGCATAGGAAATTAATTATATCCTTTTTAGTGGCGTTTTAAATGTAAGCTCACCACCAGGTGATCAGTATCTTACATTTTGTTCTCAGTCTAAACAGGATCAAGATGCAGGAGGGAGAGGAAAAAACATTAATTTGATAATTTCTACGCACGTGTCTTATCTTTCGGGATTCTCCCCCTAACCACTGCCCCCCCCCCCCCCCTAGAAGGGTCAAGGTTGGCTGTGCAGAAGGTGTGTGGTTGCCTCTCCTTAGTGTAGGATGTACATATAGCCTGTGCCCCAACAGCTCAAAATGTGTGATGTAGTTCATGTGTAGCAGGATTCCCACCCAATAGCAGCGGAATAACACCCCGTACCATCATAATTTACTTTTGATGATCATTCGATGGTACTATTTATATAAGATTCTTGAGTGTAACCAGCCTGCCCCCACATCCTGAGGCAGTATTGGGGAGAACGTGGGTCCCCCAACCCTGACACATTGCCCCATTGCGTCTACCAATTCATCTGTACAACGCTGATTCAATGGAAATTCTATTCCCCCTACCTTTGGAAGTGTCTTACCCGGTGATCAGTCGTTCGCCAGTCCGCTCCTCGCTGCCGTGATATCCCTTACTCTGAGGTTGGTCCCAATGGTGACATGCACGTCACTTCCCTCTGGTAATACACTGTTTGCTACTTCTACATTGTGTTTGTTTCGATACTTGCCCAAGTGGCACTATAGCGTATGTAATGTTTGTTCTTGTGTTTGGCGTCTGGTATGTATCGCATTACTACTCACCACTAATACCTCTTGTGGTTAGCGTTCACCATCTGTACTAGCAGAGCCACCTTTGCTTACGTAGAGTATGTCCGTGTATTTTGACTGCCTGTCATGTATTGCAGCATTGTACCTCTACTTGTACTCTGTACTTTAGCGACTTGCCCATCTGAGTTGCAAGAACTATTTCGCCCACAATATCCTCTCGCACGGGTATGGTGAAGGGTCGCTTGCGTACCACCAGCGCTTGTTGCAGAAGTGGTGTCTCCCCTGCTCCTTCTGCTAACAACCATAGCTCTAGGGGTGTGTGGTTTAGGGTCACTTTGTGAACTCATCCCCCTATTCTCCTCTCCAGGCCTACAACTGACCTCAAAGTTCTCATTAGTCGAAGACACCTCCAAATTTACTTGGTGCCCTTTCATATCTGACGGGAACCCTTTTTAATATCAAACTTCTACTCCCCTTGACTAAGGAAGTGTTGTCCCCTTGCGGTGCTAGTGGTTGGATGGTCTGCCAGTTCCAGCAATATACCTTCTACCTGTCTATGGTACTTTATCGTATTTATCTCGAGTTAGCGTCATAACTGTGTTTTGGCAGCACTAGCTATCAGCTCTCTACTAATTGGTCTCCTCAGTGTGGTCGTGGACTACATTACTTCCTGCTACTATTTTAATTTTTTATTAACTCTATATCTGAGCTTGACGCAATATTCTAATCCCCTGCTCTCAGCCTTTTTAGTCCCACACATGTGGGTTGAATTTGCATCCCATGAGAATCGCTATCTAAAACCTCTATTTTATGGTAAGCGGAGTGAAACCCACATTCCTCCTTGACAGTATGGCGTTTTAAGTTGGTTATGGGGTCTGTTGCAGCTTAATCATACACAAGTCATATAGGGTCTGTTTGCACCTTAATCTTACACAAGTCTCACATTGTTGCTTTCCTCACTTTATTATCCTTCTACCTGTGTATGGTTCTTTATTGTAACAAGCACCCGTTCCTTTCCACTTGCAACACACTTTATGCTACCCCTTACCATGTCTTTGCTTCCGATACATGCACCAGTTCCACCATTACCTGCCTTACATTTGTTCTTGTGTTTGAGTGTCTGCCCTGTACTGCACTACTTCCCCTTTACTCGTGCATTCTTCAGCTGGGTGTCAGTTTCTGCAGCGTTTTATAAACTATTTCAGTAACTTAGATGTATGCGTGAGCGTTTAATCTAAAGGACCTCATATGCTATCAGTTTGAAATCGAAAGGAGTTCCGTATTCAAGGCAACCATTTCTGTTCTAAAAAGGTCAGTGATATTTTACGGGGGGTTAACGAGACGGTTGGCGGCTTGGGACCACGCAGTGGTCTTGCTGATAGTCTTTCTTCCCTTAGTTAAACTTCTCGCCGTTTAGAATGTACTGACTCTACAGGAAGGGATTGCAGTGACCTAGATTCTGCCGCGCGGTGGTGCTGGGGAGTAAGTACCCGGATGCTTCTCAAGTAACAGAGCGCTGCACTCCCCATGCGCTTTGTTAGAGCTATGAGGGTTTGCAAGGGCAGGGAAATGTCTGTCTCAATTATCAGAGACTTTTGTAAGAGGAAGGGAGTTCATTCCGGCAATCTGATCTAGGCCAACTCCCAAACTTGTCTGCGATAACGGTATGCACCGAACCGGGACATCGGAATAAGGAGCCATTTAAGGCTGTGTCCTCCCCAAACCGCTTCCGTGTACCTGAATGATGGGCTTATGACATGTATAAAAGGAGTCACCTTGCGCATTCTTAATAAGCACTACATTCCCCCGCTGAAATTCTGGATTCAGACATAGCAACTCATTTGCAAGGCTCTTTTTCTGGCCTGAAATATGCCTCCTGTCTATTTCGTTTCTTTTCACATAGTTTTTCCATTAATATTTTCTGTAACCTCTGGTGGTGACACTTTTTACATTAATTCCATCTAGATTCTTGCCTAGTTGCTAAAGAATGTAAACCCAAGTTCTAAATTGTTGCTTCATCAGCTGATTCGTATTTCTGTCTAGTGTACTGTCGATCGAACCACATCTTAAAAGGCTGAATGCTGTATAAAGGTTGTTCATTTCTTTCTCGTAATAACTACACTTACGACAGTCTAACACTTGCTGACGCTGTTTGTCTATTATTGAGGTGAACCGATTAACAAGATATTTAATCATTGGAAAAACGATCAAAAGTAATGTTACCAGCCGTCCAAGCAGTTCTTATGGCTTTGGGTGGCCTAAAACAGTCTGAAATGTAACACCTGTAAGGACGTGATGGTTAATCGTTGTGTAACTGGCAGGGAACTCATGAAAGTTATAATTGGCTGTGCTAGAGCAAACAGAGTATTAACATGACATTAAATCAAGCACAGCTGTTTCAGGGTTCATGGCCTGACAATCGCGTTAACAAGAATACAACCCTTTCCAAAACTAGGCAAGTGAAGGGAAATTTACTTTGTAGCATTGCTGGCTCGGATGAAATAAAGACCTATTGAGATAGATAAAACAAAAGTTTAATTTACATCAGTAAATGTTGAAAACTTTTTATAGCGTGGTAAGTCCACAGAAGCCAGTGATGGGAACTAGACCCGAGACATCGGGTATCACAGCGCTTTACATGGGCACCAGTGTTGTGACATGAGGGCGCACTACGCGTGGCTGCAGATTCGAAAGCAGTCCCCCAAATTTTGCATTTGGAGGGACTAAACTAAATTGCGATACCTAAGGAGACATTCATCTGTTAGGCGCAGGGAGATCTACTCATTTGACCTGAAGCAGTGGAGCGTAGTTGCCGGTTATCGAACCCAGGTCCACCGGTTTTTATGTTGGCGGTACTAAACTCAATTACTTACCTCACTATCCTGCTAGCGATCTGAACACCAGATCCGAGCGGTCCCAGGGGACATCCGTAAGTCCAACAGGGTCATATGTGTCAGGGCTTCAAATATCTGCCGCCAATCTTGCCAGAAACTTGCTTAGTACAACCAGTGGCTCTTTTGAGCACTTTAACCTTTGATGCTATTCTTCCGCAGATCTATTTGCCTACCACGTTGTACTGCTTGCTGAGGACCCTGGAAATGTAACACGATTAAATCTCGTCAAGGCCACCACAACCTTCCTTGCTCCTAGGATCAATAAAGGTTTATTTCTCAGTTCGGTAATAATAATCAAACACCTACAAGGGACATGGTGTGAGCTATTTTGGATTGTGAAAGATATTCAAATTACCAACCTTGGTAGGCTGGAATGCTGAGCCGGCCTTGCTGGTATTCAAACCGGCGGCCTGTAAATGAGCAAGTGTTCAGCTCTCTGAAAAAGCGGGAGACCATTCAGACAACGCAAGTCTCCTCAGCCTATCTTGAATTCCTAATAGTGAATTGAACACAGGGTCTATTGACTTTGAGTTGGGCCCGCTGATCCAAGCAAAATCATCATCATATAACAACTTGCATCGGCTGTTGAACTATTTTAATTGAGGTCATCTTACTTGCCATTTCGACAACCCCTTCCACTTGCTCAGTTATGTGACAATAACTGCACATTACGCCGCTCGCAGCTCCTGCCCTGATTATTGTAACCCATTCTACCATTCATCCATGCTAACCCGAACATATGTCTCGGGGCTCGGCCTCTCCAACCCAGCTCCCGGTCGGTCGCGCGCGCCTTTCTGGGGGGGACGGAGGTGTAACCCGTCAGCGGCAGGGCGAACTCATGCCAAAAAAGGCGTCTTAGGGACTCAAGGAGTCACAGGGACCACCGCGATGCGGGACTCAGCCCAGGGCCTCCTATGCACTCGTGTGCTCCTGCGTGCCCTCGTGTGCACCATGCTGGGCACCCCGCTCCCCACTCGCCCATCATGCACGCCCCAAACTAGCCAGGGAGGACGGATTTCCAGCCCATGGCCTCCTCTCACTCACTGCACGCCTCACAAGGCACGAGGGGGGAGGCGGATATCGGAGACCCCTGCAAGGCCTCAGCCAAGTTGTTTGTATTACGCACTCCATTCTGGGAACACATAAAGGAGTGCATGTTGTAAGGACGCTTCTGTATCCAGGCATACATTGGGTACAATACATCAGTCTCCAGTGGCTACCAGCATTTAAAAGCTGTCTGGCATCATAAACGTACATCAAACGCTTTCTCAGAGGGAAAAGTATGGAACACAAGTCAAGAGGATTGGAAGGCCCGACATTCGAGGAAGGTTTAATCTATCATGTCTCTGCTTGCGCTGTTCCTATTTTGTCCCTGTTATTGCCGTACCCGCTTGCGAGCCCTACTATGACCGACTCTGCGGAGAATTCCTGTGCTACCATCGTTGCAAGGGGGGTGTGGGGGGGATATACGCAAATGCGGCAGAGCAATCCATTCCAGCCATGCCGTTTGTCTTTCCCTTGTACTTCTACGTAGGGGGGGGGGGTAATGCTGCGAGCCCCGCTCACTCATCCCGTCCCGACGCTGGCATCAGCCCCTCGCCAGCACAGTTGGGACCCAGTGCCCGAGCCGGGCCTGGACGCCGCACACAATGCCCTGGGGAACGGGGGTGGCCGTGACCCCAAAACACCTCCAAATCACTCCCGGGTCCTGAGCATGAGGATCTCGCGGTATAAACAGCAGGGGCCGAGGGCACACGACCCCGACTAGCCTGTGCTCCCGGTAACGTGGACCGCGTGCATGAGGCGATAGACTGGCTTACTTGCCTCTAATACTGCGCACTGGGAACTAAGTGCTGCACGCTTGAATGTCCTCCTCTAATGTGCCAGACGGAGGTATGCAGGAGTAGTCAGCCCACCCTCTGCTCTTCTACCTGCATGTGCTCCTGGTGAGTGGACAGCATGCACGTGCAGCTCCACGGATACCTCACACAATGCCCCCGCGACTCATCCACCCGTCTGCCCGCAATTCGGCCACGTCTCCCTCACCCGTGGTATCACAACCACAGGCCCCTGTGCAACCTCGGCTTGACCCAGGGACGGGGCGGGGTGGAGGAGAGAGCGTGGTGTAGTTCCGTGAGTTTGTGGGTCTGGTTCGGTGGTTCCGAACCCGTCCAATAAAGGTCATCGGAAATAGATGATTTTGGTGTCAGCAGACCGCAAATGGCGAGTATAGCGTGTATGAGTGTCTTCGCATGAATCAATCTATGAGAACACTACATATTTGGGGATTTTGTTTGAACCTTCGGGTTCCATTTTGTGTACGGCAGCCATTTTGTATGGTTGCCCTCACATAGGCTGATAATTGCGGCCGAACGAGTCCTTGAGACACGTATGCCTTAGCTGACTTCTGAATGACCTGGCCGAACTGACTCCTTGCCTGAGGCTGACCTCGCCGAGCCAGTTCCTTATTAAGCAGCTGGTTAGATAAAGATCAAAGGGTAGGACATGCCCGAGTTTACAGTACACTGCTCCCACCTTTATATCTTGCTTCCAATCTGTTTCTGTTCCTTCCTTTACGACATAATCACTGATTTGGGTTGAGGGTTTTATGATGGGTTTGTCCGGCATGTTCGAACAGGAATGTTGGATTTTGCTTGGTCATTTCTGGTGGGCTGGACAACAGAAAGTGGGATTGTCGTCATACGCTACTTTTAAATTGTCACACTGTCATTGGTCAATTTGTATGATCCCAATGCTAATTCTGAATGTTGCCTGAGGCTAGATTTTTGGCATAAAAGACCATGCTCCGCTCATTGAATTTGTGCAGTCTCTAGCGAACCACCCGTGTGTGCTTCGTAGATCTCTGTTCCTGGTTGCAGCCAATAAACTTTGGTCTTTGACGTCATCAAGAAGTAACCCGCGTCTCTGTTTGCCAAGGCAGGGGGACTCGAAGGCATCGGGCGTTTTCCCTGACGCTGCTGGGTTCTAAAACCCGGTCCTTCAGTTGGCGCCCAATGTGGGGCGACTTCAGCGGTACCGGTCCAAGCCCGAAGATCGTGAGGAGCTTCGTGTGAAAATTCTGGAGGAAGGCCTACCAATTCATCGACCCCTGTATGTCGTCGTGGTCCGAAAGTCTTTGCTGCGAGGTTTACCGCTTTCTGACGGCTACGAAGGACTGCTGCCCTGATTGTCACCCTGTCTTCGAGCCTTAGACGTTTGTAGAGTGAGACGATTGACTGGTCTTCTGGTAACGCCATCGACATTTCAGTTAAGTAAGAGTGGAGCGTCTCCTAGTCCTTAGTTTGTTTTTGGTATCCCTTTAGTGGATCGCTTTGATTTGGTACCTGCAGGCCCCAAAGCCAAGGGACTCATGTATTCGCGAGACTATCGTTTTGAGATTTCCCTTGTTGTTTGAAGCTAGACTAGTGAGCAAGATGCCGGGTCTTAGCAGATTTGGAAGGATATTTGGTTGTGGTTGTTCTAAGGATTCCCGGTTAGAGGATTCGTGTACGGTTCCTCCAATTGGAACTCCTACATATGAATTATATGTGAAGCATGGTGTAGGTCCTATTAGCTATAATGAGATTTGGGTAAAGTATACGAGGAAAGACGGTGTCCTACAGTGGCCCCGTTACGGTAGCTTTGAAAGTGAGATTTTAGATAATCTCGAAGCGAAGCTGTTCAAGAAGAAAGCCCGGCCGGCAATGTTTGACTCTTTCCGCATATGGCGCAAAGTAACCAAACAGAAAGAAATTAAATTAGCGAAGAAGAATAAACGAGAGCAAGGTATGTCAATGGTACAAGCTGCTGTTGCGTTTAGGGATAATGAGGAAAAGCGAGAGAGCGAACAGATGCTTAGAGCGAAGAAGTTAGCGGTAGATAGATGCAATCCAGTTTTGCCGCCTAAAGAGCAGGAAGAAAAGAAAGATCTTGCGAAAGATCCTTTGATGTCGCATCTATTGAGTTCGCCACCCCCTTATGTACAGAGTGCTACGGCACCACCGCCACCAGTTGTGGCTGTGCAACATCTGATTGTTGTGCCACCCGTAATTCCTCCACAGCCAGCTCCTCTTCCGTTGGCTACTGTTCCTTTGGCGCAGCCTCCTCAGGGGCCGCCAACTTTGCCTCCCCCTTTGTCTGCTACTCCTACGCCTCTCTCTAACACTCCTTTTGCTCCATCTTCCCTTATTTTTCCATCTTCTCCTTCTACTAGACAGCGAATGACTGCTGCTTTTTCTGGTTTTCTGACTCCTTTGTTGGGACAATTGGGTATGTCTCCAGTTAATGAGGATAGACAGTCACGTAGTCAATTGCCTGACATTGATGAGCGTGTAGTTTTGGATCACATGGCACGTAGATGGGTTGCGTACACTTCCCAGTATGATCTTGAAGGTATTATGTATGTTTTCCGACAATGGAAAGCACCAAAGCAACGATATGTTTTTGAAATGTTGTGTATGTTCCTCCATGACCAATGGATGGACGAAGTGGGTAAAGCGCCTGAGGAATTATATCGAGTGCGTTCCGAGTTTGCGAAAGGGACGATTGTGAGTGTTCTCGACATTGAGAGAGCGGTGTCGGCGTTGTTGTCGTTTCATAATAATGCTCCTTCTGAGCGGTTGTTTGAGCCTGATTCATCGGTTAGGAGAAAAGCGCGTCAGTATCCGATGCGTGAGGTTCCTCCAGTTTGGAGACCTGCTGATGCAAATGCTCATCCACCTGTTGTTGCTCACTTTCAGCGAGTATGGGTACATGTTCCTTGGAAGCGAGTTGAAGTTCTAGCGATTAAGCAGACTTTACCTGATCTGCGCAAAAATCCGGCAGGATATTATAAAGAGCTCACTCAAACTGTGGGTTCGTGCGTTATGAATTTAGCAGACATAGACATGTTGTTTGGCAATGTTGTTCCACAGCCTATCTGGAATATGATTCGATATGCGGATCATGATAATGAATTGGGTGATACATGGGTTAATATTGTTGCTGCAAATGATAGACAAGTTGGAGGTGCTAAGCCTGAAGATCTAATTGCTCAACTCCCTGGTAGGATTATAAATTTCATGAAGACCTTGATGCCAGAAGTGCGTGTTAATTGGGACAAGTTGTCTGCATGTAAGCAGAAGAAAGACAAGACTGTGTCTGATTCCTTCACGCGGTTTGAAGAAACTTATGTAGATAATAGTGGTCAGGATATGGCTACCGAGGGTGGCCAGAGATTGTTTGTTGATAAATTTGTGCATAATTTGCTTCCCGAGTTGTGTACTAAGTTGAAGGATTCCGAGAAAGCTTGGGCTGTTTCCACGTCAGCGCAGATTTTAGCTACGGCCCAGTACTATGAAAATAGGCGCAAAGATGAGTTAGAGAAAGCGGATAAGAAGACTAAGGAATTGAAGACTAAAGTTCTTCTACAACAAGCTTATCCACCCCGTACTAATAGTCAGCACGATTATCAACAACCTCAGCAATATTCAAGGAACTCGCAAAGAAACGAGTTTTCTCAACAGCGTTTCCCGTATGGGCCTAATCAGTGTGCGTATTGCAAAGAAGAGGGTCATTACAAGAATAGTTGTCCGGTTCTGTTACAGCGCACGAATGGTGTTTCTAGTGTACGAGGTCGAGGTGCTCAACAAGTGCCCAGAGGTAGGGGTCGCGGACAGAACGTACGTCCTTTGCCTCCACAGAACTCGATGAATAGTTTTGATCAGCAGCAAGGTTCGTCCGGTAGGACAGCACAGTACTATATGGATGATTACTATGTTGAAGGTGACGAAGTAAATGGTAATGATTGTTAGTTGTTTCAGTTCCAGTAGATCAGAGTGGACCCTATGTTGAAGTGATTGCATCAGGTGTGTCAGAACCTTTTCTGCTAGATACTGGTGCTACAAAGAGTTCTATTATGCACTCTAAACTCCCTGGCGCACCTTTGTCTGGCTTTGATAATGTGTCTGTAGGTTTTTCTGGTGCCCCCGTTACGAATCCGATTTCTGCTCCATTGTCTCTTTCTGTTGGACCGTGTAAGATCGAAGCACCCCTTCTTTTGACTACAGGTTGTAATGAGAATCTGTTGGGTTTGGATTTATTGAAGAGATTGTATGCGACACTGTATTGTTCTCCGTCAGGAGTTCATCTTACTTTGCGTGAGAGATTGATCTCTCCAATGTATATATCGAGAGACAGTCTTCCATCTGAATTGTCTTCTTTACCAGGTTCATTGTGGGCTACTGGTCCGAATGATGTAGGCCTACTGTAAATTCCCCCATATGTTGTAACACTGAAGGCGAATGCTAAGTTACTGCGCATTCCACAGTATCGTATCTCGAGTGATAGTGAGCGTGCACTTTTAGCGATCATTTATGATCTAATCGACAAGGGTGTCATTGAGGAAACAAGAGGTAATGTGTGCAATAGTCCTGTTTTGCCTGTTCTGGAAAGAACTGTCTCTTCACAGCCTCCTGTATATATGTTTTTGTCATCGATCTTCGCGAAGTGAACAAGATTGTTGTTCCACAATTTCCTGTTGTGCCTGATATCACTGCTTTGTTGACTCTGATTCCGGCTACAGCCACATGGTTTTCGGTGATCGACTTGAAGAATGCTTTCTTCAGCATCCCGATTGCCATAGAGAGTAGGGATATCTTTGGATTCTCTTTAGGAGGACGCAGTTTCCGCTTTAAATGCGCTCCTCAAGGCTATTGCGAGAGTCCATTGATTTATAGTCAAGCTTTAAAGACACAACTTGATCTGTTGACTTTACCTGATGGTGCAGCCCTTATTCAGTATGTTGATGATTTGCTAGTGGCCGCTGATACTGAAGAGATTTGTAAGGAAGCCACTTTGTCATTGCTACGCCATTTGTCCGATTGTCATCACAAAGTTTCTCTCTCCAAGTTGCAATATTGTCGACAAGAAGTAACCTACTTAGGTCACCTCTTATCGAAGGAGGGAAGGAAACTGACCCCAGAGAGAATTCAAGCTATTGCGAAAATGAGTGTGCCTACGACACAGAGAGAAGTACGTGCGTTTTTGGGCATTACGTCGTACTGTAGACAGTGGATTCCTAATTTTTCTTTGCTTGCGAATCCTTTGATAGCTCTTACTGTTAAGGATACTCCGAATCCTATTCCTTGGACTGACGAATGCCAGAAGAGCTTTTCCGAATTACGCAATGCGTCGTGTTCGGCTCCTGTGTTGGGTACTCCCGACTACAGTAAGCCTTTCACATTGTATATCCACGAGAGAGAGGGATGTGCATTGTCAGTCTTGACTCAGCAGTTTGGCGATAAGCAACGCCCATGTGCGTACTTTTCGTCAACTTTAGATCCGGTAGCTAGAGCGTTGCCGAGTTGCTTGAGAGCCACAGCGGCAGCAGCTGTTTCAATTCGACAGTCTGCTGGTTTAGTTATGGACAACACGTTAGTGGTTATGGTTCCACATGCAGTGGATACCTTGTTGAACCGTACGAAGACACAGCATTTAACTAGTGCTCGGTTGTCGGATTACGAGTTGACGTTGTTAGCGAGTCATGTGCACATTAAACGATGCAACACGTTGAATCCAGCCACGTTGTTGCCAATTTCAGTTGAGACAGATGATAGTGAAGAACAGCATGACTGTTTTCTGAGAACTGAAGAAGAAATGAATATGGTTGAGCAAAAACCTAGCCCAACACAAGATGCCTCTCAATATGTTAATAGATGTAGTTGTAGTTTACAAGATACCTTGGTTTAATTACATCAAAGTATTTTTCAATAATCCTGATAGGAGGGAATTGTGGTATAACACATCCTCAAGTAGTAAGGGGGTGATTGATCAACTGAAGACCAGATACTGGGCATATATCAGTGAAAGGTGTTACTTGAAGTCCTCCTTGGGCAGTCTGACAGAAAGATTCCTCTATGTTAAATGCTCACTGCTCTTTTAACAGTTCCTTGATAAGATTGAGCCACCTGAAGAAAGAGCTATATATTTGAAATGTCATTATGGCATTCTTCCTTCGAGCAAGTTTCACAGAAGGTGGGATATCTAATTTGTCCAGCCTGTGTTTCCCTTTGTGAAACAGATGATGGTTTTATGTTTTTTTTTGTCCATTATATGCTGGCATCAGGAGGCTATGTCTGGCTCCCGTGTATAGGACGCTGGGTGTGAGAAAATTTGAAGTAGCCTTAGGATTTTAAAACCTGATGACAATGAATTATATGTGTGTGTTGTGGCTTAATATTGACATAACACCTTTGCTGCTGCTTGAATTTACCCCCTGTGCTGGACAATGCAGGATAGGGTGTGGTCGTAACTGAACCATTCCGTCATCAGCACAGCTCAACCGTGACTGATGACGGAATGGTTCTGTCACCAGCATCGAAGGGGTTAAGGCATGGATGATAAAGTACATGATCTGTAAGGAATAACAGGGGGCACATTCAAATATGAAGAACTACTCTGTGAAGGTGTGGTGTTTTAATCTATATGAATTGTAATGAATATTAGGTGGTCTAGAAGTACATTCGACATATTTTGTAACATAAGGGACCAATTTTAGAAGTGTCTGTTGTTTGGCATGTGTTTGTTTACCCAATGGACAAAAGGATGCCTGTCCATACCATGCAACTAGTAGAAATTTCTTAGAATTTCTGAATGTTAATATCTGGGCCACACCTCACCCTCCAAACATCACTAAGACCTGGCCATCACCGTGGAAACCTACCTCACCCAGTCACTTTAAGATTCCCTGTTTACATCCTCCTGCTTTGACTTATGTGGAGTAGTCAGACATTTCTCTTTACAAATCCCTCCTTACAAGTGATATATCTTCACCTTAATCCACATCATATTGAGGATGTAGTATGCCAATGAAGCCTTCTATGGCATCCCTTCCCAGCTGCATCACAAGTGTGACACTATCAGACAGAGCAGTGCATGAGTATCACTCAGGCTACCTCTCACTCCACACATCCCTTCGCACCTAATTGCTATGCAAAGTCTCCCCATTTAGACACAGTGCAGTTCAATTTGCTCAGCCATGCCTACATTGTACTAAATTACCAAGGGGCCCACTAGACTCACACACCATCCATTTTCCCAACAAACACTCATGGTGCTCTGGTGTGCATCACTTGACTCACCCCCACCCCCACCCCCAGTATACATTTGTACCAGACAGGAGATAGGGTGGTCTCTCCCATGGCAGCTGACACCTGCACCTCAGGACAGAAGCATGCCTTGTAGTTTCATTCTAGGGCTTGTACATTTAGTGTTTTGCATTTTCATATGTGGTGCTATCTCACATACACCACACCTGAACCCCCTCTCATGTAAGTATTGAATCCTGTGGAGACCCCATCCCATCCCATTGCTTTGCAGTCCAGATTTGGCTATGACCCCAAGACAGACACACTAGCCTCATGGTGTAAGGGGGCCTGCATTGTCAAAGTCACTGTCAACAGGGTTCCAGAGTCCATGCATGATGTGGTGTTCTAGTCCAAGTTTTTTGCTTTGTGTTATGGGACTTGTAGCCCTGGTCACTCGTTATACATTCCACTACAAGTATACAACGCTGAACCTGGACTAATGCTGCACATCACACATGGACAGGACAAACTTGACACTATGTTGACTGGTTAGTTCAACATGTAACTTGCCAGTTTGACCTACAGTTATGTGATGTATGAATTAACAAGTGAAAGATTTCTGCCCTTTCCCTTGCACACAGAACAGTGCAGTACAGGAACGTAGGTTGCTGCCCTGCACAGCATAATGTTTTTCACCATATTGTCCTTTGTTGCAACTTACTCTGTAGATTTTCCTGGTCCTCTAACACAGCACTGCCCTTTTTGGGCACCCCTGCCACTGACTCGGCTGGGGTGACTGATGCCACCTGCTTCTCCAAGGCATCCAGCTCCTACTCCACAGGTCCTCCTCCTCCGGTCTGCATGGCTGCCCTCAGGTTGTTAACCAGTTTCAACTTGTTCCTACTCTCGTAATCATGCCAACGATTCTTGCACACTGGCACTCTCCTTTTAGCTTGCCCTACACTGTTAGTCTTGTCCACTATGGTCTGTCAAATTACCTTTTTTTCCCCTAATGGCACTTTTGAGGTGATGAAGAGTTGATGTTCATGTTCTGTCACCTCTGTTGGTAGAACTTGATCTCCTCCTCACTGAAAGTGCTAGTCCTCTTCCCCTGGGGTTCTGTTTGGACATCATGGCTGGTGTTGAGGTTGTTGCCCTGACTGTTGGAACAGAGGAGGTAAAAACCTAGAATTTTAGTCAAGATGATGTGAGTCATTTTCAATTAGTAGTCTTGAGACATGGTTTCATTCTTTAAAAAAATATATCAGTCATTCTTAAGTTGCCCTTACTTGAGTTAATGTGAGAAGCTGTCCCCTTTGAGGGTTCTCAAGGTCCTTTAATATGGTGCAGTATCATGCAAACCTAGAAAAGAGGCAGTTTATTTCACCCCAAAAATATATGTTTTTAACTGGGGGAGGATGTAGATGAAGCCAATGTTGGCAAAGGATGGCTGCTCTCTGTGTGCAGTTCAATGTGCAATTTGTGCTAGGGGGAGTATCATAAGACTGAATAATGACACAGATTTGAGAAGATCGCCCTGACGTAGTAAAGGAAGGAATATTTAAACATAATTAAGTAATTAAATCAGGTGTTCTCGGGTGCTAAGAAACAGAATGAAAAAAAACAGATGGCGTTAATAGAAATTGTATACTACATAAAAAAAGTTAATTCAGTAAAGCTAAGGTGCTGAAAACCAGATCATAAAGCATGTCAGTTAAAAATATATTTTTCATAATGCCTGCTTTCTTGCTGTCGCACAAGCTAGAGAGAATGGTGTAATAACGGGGTCACATACATTAACTACCTTAAAATACAGTGCATGTTTCTGAGTGGGTGAAGATGAAAAATCTGAAAAATGCTGAATAGCCTTTTAATGCATCTGAAAAATACGTTCACCCATCACAAATAATGGTTGTAAAGTGTTTAATGCTTATGTGCTTTCAGCTTCAGTAAAAATTACCATAGAAAACGAATCTTTCATGCTGCCCTGTCGGGAGTTGGGCAGCATGATTAAGAGGAGGAGGCTACTCTAAGCATCACAGACCAACGCTTATGTATTAAGCTTTTCACAAAAGCCTCAGGTCCTTCTGAGTGTCTTAAGTATGACATTGTGATACGAATTATTAGGAGGAACATTTCTGTGAATGTGGTTTAAAATGAAAACAGAACAGATGTACTTTCCTGGTGAGGAGCTTGACCAGCTTGACATTCCATCTGCACATAATTCAGTCAGGATCGCAGCCTGGATATTTCTTTCTTCCTCCCCGAGCCATTATGAATCTAAACTGCTACTTCTTCTTGCGACGTTGCTGGATTGCGGACTATAGGGCTTCTGCTCTTTAACTTGCGCTTTTGTTGACCCGTCCGACAGATAATCATCCTTTAATTCGACCTCTATTTACATCCTTACAGATGCTTGGAAAGAGGGACTTAGCGCTTTACAAAAACTACAGACGTAAACAAAGGTAGGTTTTAATTAAATTATGTGAAAATATAGGTTGTACAGTATTATGAGTGACAGTAGGAATCCTGCAAAAGAAATATGTGCCTTAAAAGAAACATTTAAAACAAATGCATCTTGTTTTATTAAGAAACTGATGAGACTTTTCAAATAATGTTTGATTCTCAATGTAAATTGTAAATTGATACTTGTATAGCGCACTACTCACCCGCAAAGGTCTCAAGGCGCTTGTACGAGTACCGCTGTGGAACCCATCCTGGCTTTCCCAGTGAGGCGTCCACTCCTGGACACCCCCAAGGTGGAGGCCAGGCTTCCTTAGCATTGTGGGAGCCTGTGGGGGTCGTTGTGTAGATTAAGCAAGCTATTGCCCAGAGTTGCAGAGTGAGACTCGATGATTGGAATAGGCACCGAGGCGAGAATTATCAAGTCCGTGGAATTTTGAGCCCAAGACCCGCCCAATTTAGCAGCAAATCTAAAAATAGCACTTATATTCCTCAGCATTTTAGCGTGGGGGTTATCCTGTTCCTGTGCCCAATACCCATACCCTGCAAAGGTAATACCCAGGTAGCAAAAAGTTTTGACTGCTTCGACCTTAGAGCCTTCTATGTAATATGATCTAGATATAATTGGGTTCCTGCGGCAAACCATAACAAAAGTTTTACATTTATTATTTAAAAGATTTCTTTTTGCAATAAAAACAGTAAACCTATCAATAAAACACTGTAACCAAATGGGGGTACGAGAGAGTAAAACCGCATCGTCAGCGTATAAAAGAATTGGAACGGGATTCCCGTCCACCCTCGAGACATCCGACTCTAATATTTTTAGGGCTGCGTCCACATCATTGATAAACAATGAAAAAAGTAGTGGGGCTAGGACGCAGCCCTGTCGAATGCCTCTTTTAACTTTAAAAAAGGGGGTATATTTGCCTGAATAGCCGTACCACACCTTGCTAGACAATTCCTCACAAAGTCTAGCCAGGAAATAAATTATCTCTTTAGGGGCACCCATTTCTACAATAAGGGCCATAAGATAGAGTGGTCTACCAGATCGAAAGCGCTGCTAAGGTCAGCAAAGCATAAATATAAATTACCCTCCTTTGCTAGGGTATATTTGCCAATCAAGAGGTCTAAATTGACACACTGCTCTAATGTGCCTACTCTTTTTCTAAATCCGCATTGCACTTGTGTAAGGATCGACTTCTCGATAACCCAGGCTTCTAGTCTTGATAACATGACCCGGCTAATGATCTTTATTGAGGATCCAGAAGGGAAATTGGACGGTAGTTACAGGCGTCGGTTTTTACTCCTTTCTCGTGGATTGGTATTATATTTGACTGACCCCATGATAAAGGGAATTGGGCCTCAGCGGCAGCGTTAAGATCTCTGGTCTAAAAACGGGGACCATAGAGTGCACGTAGAACCTTAATTACATCTGGGTTTTGTCGGTTCACACCCAAGGGCTTGTGTAAGGTGACGTAAGGTGTAGTGTAGTTCCTATTTTCCCAGTAGGCCCTGCCCATTGGAATAACATAAACAGTAGTATCGACGTAGAAGTGCGGATCTTCCAGGCCTCCACTGACTATGCTAAACTTAATTGGGTTTGTTACCAACTAGCTCAGAGGTCACTGGAAACTTTCTTGACAGAATAGGAAGTGATCAGCTTCCCTGGCACAGCCAAGAAGGGATTCAGTTTTCCAACAACCGTGCAACATGACAACTTTGCTCCTCAGATCAGAGTCAGTCTCTAGGGTCGTGTGAAACAATAGACAGTTACTTTACTCAGTCAGTGGTTGTGCAGTTTACTTTCACAATATGTAGAGAATAGAGAGACGGGCGTTGTCAATAAAGGGTAACATTTATTGAACAGTCTTTCTTCTCTTACAAGAGAAATGAATTGCCACAATTGCAAGACTTGTTATTATAAAAAGTACGTACAGTAAGATGAGTATTGCGAAATAATACTGTAAAAGCATTGATATGGTTTCTTAGCCATACAATGGTTTAAAATGAATAAAACATATATACATTCATATATAAATTAGGCTAAAATACTCAACTGGTGCTTCTAATACGCCTACCCCAGTGTACCTGACCTAAGCCTAATACTTGGGAGGGGAGTAAGTAAGTAGCTTTAAGTTAAGTTGGTTTTGCCAAGGTTTGCTTCAAGAATTCTCTCTAAGGGTTTAGTCAACACCATACCTCTGGAATAGAATGATGGAGGTCTGGTATCTCCTTCAGGGAACTTGATATCCCGATCACTCGCAAGAGTGGCTTGGAAACGCCGGAGCTGGATTTCTCTGCAGGAGAAAAGACAGCGTCTCTCTCAGCGCGTCCAGGAAGAGGAGGAGGAGCAGCGTCCCTGGGCAGCTTGCATCTACTGGGCTCTTGCAGGGGACGGCTATTCAGCTCCTAGGTTCACCACACCATCGTTCGCTAGTTAGCAGCGATAGCAGTAGCGATAGCAGCTATGGTATCATCAGGATAACAGCAGCTTCGTCAGCAGCGATGGCATTGAGGCAGCTAGCAGCGTTTGCTTAAGGCAACGTTGGTAATATTTATACCTGAAAGGTGCCTTGTTTGACGTAAGTTTTTTGACATAAGACTTCAATAAAGATGTCACTAGGAAGTGATCGTCTATCAGTGCTCATTAGAGTTCTATTACTAATCAAAACATAGCAAGCGGGGCTTTCCCAGGGTGCTGAGTTTTTATCTTGTTGAAGAACTCAGAGTGTTAATCTAGGAATCTTAGATAGTAACTTCTGCTATGTCATTGTACTAATTGGCTGCAAAGGAAGTGGCAGAGGAAGCGATTCTGAAATGTGGCTCTGTTCGTGTGAGGCCAGAGACGAGTTTCTGAATATTGCACTTGAACGGTTATGCCAATATAGGGAATAAATGGATTTATAGCCGAATAGGGGCATAAGGTCACAGTATCGATCAGGGTCCTAGATTAGAACGAGACAAAGGCTGCAGTACAATTTCCATCGAACCAGCGTACCTTGGGTTTTTTAATTTCCACGTGCTGGTTTTGTCAGTAAATTCTCAATGGATTTATTGATCTTAGTAAAATTAGCATCAATTGGGGGTCGACCGTGTCCGTGAAACACACTTGGATTTCATTTTGGCAATGCGTAATAACATCATGCTGAATTTTAGATGGATCCAAACAAGCCCATTTTATTTGGACACCATTCGGTCTAGTGGGGGCAATCGATGGACTATTGAAGACATTGGTTACATCTTCAAAACCCCAACATAATATATAAAGAGAGACACTGTTATGGTCGCTAGTTGGTTGATCCGTTATCCAGGGTGGCGAAAACAAATGTGCACTGTTACATGAGATTACAATATGATCGATATTAGACAGCATTCCTTCCTGTAAATGTGGGGCATTTCACATTATATTTATCAGTAGCACACTGTAACAGTTCTAAATCCAGTGTATCAATAACATTATGTATAGCTGTACCATATTCGCGGTGGGGGAAATGCATAGAACAGTCATCATCAGAATCCCCTCTCCTGAGCCCAAAAACTTTAGTCAATGATAATGAACATGCTTGAACATTAAAATCACCCGCTCATAGGATAATAATCGATTTTCTAATAGTGCTGGTCATCCTATCCAGTTCCCTTTACAGGGCATAAACAACTGGCCCTCGAGGAGAGTTAAACACATTCTTGTAAAAAGTAATCGGAATGACATCTTTACCCACGGCAAATATCAGACACACAATCTGAAAATGGGTACCAGCAGTAATACAACACTTGATCCTTCATTTTACCAATTTAGTCAAGATCAGAATCAATAGGCCTCCCTTTGCTCTACCTGAAGGGGAGGCCTGGGCTGGGAGCCAATGAGAAGCAAAACCCTCCACATAGATTGGTTCAGTACCCCATATTTCTTGTAGACATATGATGTCATGTTGGGTTGTTAGAAAATCAGGCCAAGAGGGCATGCCTGTTTTGCTTTTAAGACCGGAGATATTCCAGGTGGTCATTTGATACCCATTATACGTATTAATCTCATAGGCTTCCTCGGGTACTTCATGGCCCCCCAAGTCACTAGTAAAGGGTGGTTTTACTAGAACATGGTCTAAATCACTGTAAGTGGTTGATTTCTGTAAATCATTTGTAAGTAGCACCCCACCCTGCTCGATCATACGTTGGTTGATCTTGTCAGGTAGGTTACCATTAAACTTAGTTCCCATTTTGGGTCTTCTAATGCGTGTCTTTCCTGTACTGTCTTCCTAGACTCGATAGACCCCTCATGTCAATCAATAATGTCAAGGTTGCTCAGGGCCTGATATCTGTTGGCAACAGGAATAGCAAAATTAGGTAGGGCAAGGAAAGGAGAGGGAAATAACAATGGTCCATTTCTGAACCGGCTACCAGTTCCATGCTTCACCATCAAATATCTGTAAAAATACCCTAGAGGGAGGATAGGATAGGATAGGATGTGGATTTATAAAGCGCGAATTGCTGCCCGGAGGCCTCCAAGCGCTAAAAGAGAACCCGAACCAGCAAGAGAGCCTGTAAGGGAGGCTAGCTTGAAGTTAATTGGGTAGGTTAAAAAGGAAGGTTTTTAGCTGTTTGCGAAACGCACAGAGATTGGAGTTGGCTCTGAGATGCAGTGGGAGGGTGTTCCAAGTCCTAGATGCATTATGGGAAAATGTCCTGCCACCAGATCTGGACCTTTTTATTCTAGGGGCAGTTGCTAGGAAGGTCTGACTGGAGCGGAGGCTTCTGCTGGGCGTGAAATGGGTGATTAGGTCACGGGTAATCCTAGGGCCTGTGACCCAGAAGGCCTAATGTGCTATACACATTGCCTTGAACAGAACTCTCTGACGCACCGGTAGCCAGTGAAGGCTGACCAGCCCGGCCCTCACTGATTGTCTGCGAGGGAGATCGAGCAGTATGCGTGCTGCGCAGTTCTGCACAGTCTGGAGCCTGCGCAGAGTGTACTCTGGGGCGCCGAGGTAGAGCACGTTGTTGAAGTCAAGGCATGACTGTATTAACCCCTGTATAGCCACTTGTTTGGCTTCCATGGGGAGGAGGGGGAAGATTTTCTTTAACATCATCATGATGCCGAAACAGGTGGCTGAAAGTTTTGTGGCCTGAACGTTAAAAGACAGGGATCTGTCCAACCAGACTCCGAGGCTCTTGATATTGTTTTTGGGGGTTGGAGGGAGACCCAGACAGGGCGGCCACAGAGAGGCGGGAAGGCAAAGATCTGGGGGGCCTAGGAGCATCAGCTCCGTTTTGTCCCCGTTCAGTTTGAGGGAAGATAAGGACATCCAGATCGTCACCTCTTCTAGGCATTCTCTAAGCCCACCTGGCGCAGGCAGGTTGGCTTCATGCGCGAGTGAGACCACCAGCTGCGTGTCATCCGCATAAGAGATGATCTTGATCCCAAATGGACGGACGACCTCAGCCAGTGGCCTCATGTACAAGTTAAAAAGTGCGGGGCTTAGAGAGGAGCCCTGGGGGACTCCGCACCTCAGAGGTCTGCTGGTGGACACGGACTCACCCTCAAAGACTCGAAACGATCTGTCCTCTAGAAAGGACTTAAACCACGACCAGGCTTTGTCCTTGATCCCGGCCCAGGACATACGGTGCAGCAAGATGTCGTGGCTGACAGTGTCAAATGCCGCGCTGAGGTCAAGGAGGATCACTGCCACTGATCCTCTTTGATCCAGGATTTTTCTGGCTTCCTCGGTGACCATGAGGAGGGCGGTCTCAGTCCCGTGTTTCGGTCTAAAGCCCGTCTGGGTGGGGTCTAATAAATGGTGATCTTCTAAGAAGTTTACCAGCTGTTGATTTATATATTTTTCCAGGATCTTGCTCACCCATGGAAGCAGGGAGATGGGTCAGTAGTTACCCAGGTCAGTCGGGTCTAGATTAGGTTTTTTCAGTAATGATCTGACCATGGCCTGCTTCCAGACGGTCGGGAGAATGCCGGAGGTGATGGATGCATTTAAAACCTCCCTAATTATGGGAAGAGTGATCTGAGAGGCTGCCATTATTATATCTGGTGGTCGTCAGGGTATCCGGATTTGACTTTCTGCGCTAAGGATTCAAGGGTTGCAAGGTCCAGAGGAGGAAAGTGAGTCAAAGTGGATTGATGTTGAAATGGGGGGGGAGCTGTGGGTTCATTGGGTTGGGCTGAGGGGGTGAAATTTTTGGTGGGGAAGGCTGAGTAGATAGTGTTTACTTTCTGGTGGAAGAACTCAGCAACGTTATTACAGTGGGTGGTGGATTTTTCTGCCTGCAGGCTGGGGGAGGGTTTCATTAGTTTTTTCACGATTTGAAAAATTTCCTTAGGCTTTGACTCTGCAAGCAGAATTCTATTGGAAAAATATGTAGCCTGGGCCGCTTTTACTTGAGCTTTATATTCGCTGATGGATTCTCGGTTGCGGGTTTTATTGTCTACCGAGTAATCTGAACGCCATCGTCTTTCCGATTTCCTGCATAGGCGTTTCTTATCCCTGAGAGCCTCCGTGTACCAAGGGGCAGTTTTGTGGGAGCGCTTCAGCGTGATCTTCCTTTTTGGAAGTGTAGCATCTAGGATTTGTGTAATCCAGTTAACGTATGCCTGGTTGGCTAGGCCAGGATCATCGTTGTCAAGGGGTTGATTGCTGGCAAGTTTGATAGACCAGTTGTCAACTGCGAGGCGGGACCAGGCTCGTATAAACCTCGTGGTAGGTACAGTCGGTGAGGGCTTAAGCGATGTCCAGCTGATGGGAACCAGGAAGTGGTCCGTCCAAGGCAGTGGAATTGGTGGACCAGCTAGAAGATCAGCACAGTTGCTGAAAACAGGGTCCAGCAAGTGGCCCTTGACGTGAGTGGGAGTTGTAACATGTTGGGTGAGTTGCAGTGCTGCTGGATCGTCTGCCAGGGTAGAGGCTATGTGGTCTGATGAAGAATCGAAGTGAAAATTAAAATCGCCTAACAAGGTAAAATTGGAAAACTCGTTCGGTCACACTTGAGGGTAGGCTTTCGTGGAACTGCTTCGGGGGGCCGGGGGGCGATAGATAAGAGTGCCTGAGAAGCAGCTGTTAGGTGGGAGTTCAATGTTAAAGGCAAGGCTCTCACAGTCCGGGATGGTTTCAGGGGCAGCTCGGCAGTAAAACTGTTCCTTATGAATAATTGCCAGGTCTCTTCCTCTCCCTTTAGATTGGTCTTGCCGAATAATTTGGAAGCCTGGCGGAAGAGCGTCTACGACAGCAGGGTCAGACTCAGAGGTGAGCCAGGTTTCCGTTAGAAACAATATGCCTGGCGTGTGTTCCTCTATTAAGAGAGCAATTTCGGCCCTGTGTTTTGGCAGGGAGTGACAGTTCAATAAGAACATGGGAAAGTCGTGCGTGAGTTCAGTAGTTAGTTTGGGTTTGAGGGGGTGATAACATTTGGGGCAAACTTGAGGCAAGGCGTCAGCTTGATAAATATGCCGAATGCAGATGCTGGCAGATGGCCTAAGGCTATGGAGGGTTTCAGCGCTGTAATATCTGGGCTCTGATGACCGAATTGCAGGGGGGCTGGCCCTAGGCCCGGACTCGCCGCAGACGAGCGCATACGAGCTTGCCTTATGCGCGCCTTCGGCGCGCAATCATCGCGCCCTCTGCGCTCGTCCGCTGCGCTTCCGGTACATGCACATGTTTATGGGGCAGGGAGGGGGCGTGGCCTCAAGGTGGGCGTGTCCCTCGTTTCAGAGTGGGTGATGGCGGCTGGAGGATGGCCCACGAGATCTCCCTCTCAGCGCTAAATCCACTGGGTAGGAGTGCTTGCAGGCAGGGTCGAGTGCAAGTAGTGCTAGGTAAATGGTCTTAATTTGCAAAAACAACAGCAAGTTTTAAAAGAGCAATGTGCAAATACGCAGACTAAGCTACTCCCGGCTGAGCCTCAGGAGGGTTCGAGTTATCTGACGCGCTAGCAGATCAGCGCGCCTTTAACTCGGCTGAAGGGGGCGTGGCCTCAAGGTGGGCATGGCCCTCGTTTCAGCGTGGGTGATGGCGGCTGGAAGATGGCCCGCGAGATCTCCCTCTCAGCGCTAAATCCGCTGGGTAGGAGTGCTTGCAGGCAGGGTCAAGTGCAAGGAGTGCTAGGTAAATGGTCTTAATTTTTAAAAACAACAGCAAGTTTTATAAGAGCAATGTGCAAATACGCAGACTAAGCTACTCCCGGTTGAGCCTCAGGAGGGTTCGAGTTATCTTGAAGGGAAGGGAGAAGGGTGGTATTAAATTCCTGGGGTGAGGGTGTGTTATGGCAGGGTTTTTGGCTTTATTTAGCAGTGATATAGATCATTAGTCTTGCTCACATCTAGGATAGGTATTCTTAGCCTGTGTTGGCCCTTTTAAGCCCTTTTTTCCAGACCTAGAAGAGGATAGCTGCTTAATATGATGATAGATCCTTTATTCTTGACTTTAACCTGTCTATTGCCTATTGGCTTTGACATACTAGATGGTTTATGTAGGTATTCTGGCAGAGCTAAGGGGCATTTCATCCCTTTCAGGCCTTCAGGCCTAGAGCTAGAGGGACTCCATCTTGATGAAGCTGAGAGGCTTTTCAGGGTAAAGGCAAAGTTTATAGTTAAGGCTGTTTTTCACTTGGAGAGAACCGGTCTGGGCCAGCCCTTATCGGTAGGCTGTATTATTCTCTGTGTTGAAGACACCACAAAAGGCTGGCCAGCTGGGTGTGTGTCCTTGATGCGAAGTGATGCAGAGACCTGGTGGGCGGCAGGCTGATGGCTGGAACTTTCCATGAGGAAACAGCATTCTATATCAGTGAAGTGCAGAGGCGGAGTCAGTGAGTCGTGTTGAGGTGGTGGAGCCAAGCAGTCGTGTTGAGGTGGAGGAGTGGTAAGCAGTGGAGTGGAGTTGGCAGAGAGAGAGAGAGTTCAAGCTGGAGAGAGCTGAGTTGAATAGTGAGCTGGAACTGAAGGAAGCAGTCAGAAGCAGTTACTTATCAGGAGGAGGTGTGAATAGCTGGAGTCTGAAGTAATGCCTTTTAGAAGAGACGGAGGAGAGATCGTGGACTAACCTGTGGGAGCAGAGGGAGTTAATTGGACATTGGCGCACAGACAGAGTGAACAAGCTAGTGGAATGAAAAGCATCAGAGCGGCAGGAACCATTAGATTGAAGCTGGAAGGTGGAGACAGTTCGTGGGAGAGAGGAGTCCAGTGCAAAGTGATCAGCGCAGAGGTGCACCCAAGAGTGCAGGAGAGGGAGAGAGTCTAAGATGAGCCAAGGCACAGACGAGAGAGGAACCCAGATGACAGCTAGAACAAGACTTCACACTAATCAGGTGAAGGCGCTCCTGTTATATTAATTAACTTTACACTTGCATCTTAATCTTATCTTTATTCCCTAGGCTTTTGCATTGCTAATCTTTTCTCTTTCAGCAGTGTGTTCTACCTATAGTCTTTGTCAGTTACAGATCTGTGTAAATGTTTATATTGTTCTAATAAAATAACCCCCAGTTTGTAGCAAACTGGCATGTGTCTCATACTTTTGTTCAATCTAGGTAAATATATCTCCTAGGTGTTTACTAGGTACATGAATGGATGAGTAATCCCAATCAGGTAAGTGGTGATCACATAAATAGGGAGTGAGTGGACCTATGATGCCAAGAATAAGAGGTACATTATATTAATTGGCTAACTCCTAATATTGTAGTAGCAGACCCTTAGTGAAGAGACTTCCCAATATATATATATATAAAGGTGTTCATAGGAATGTGGTCGTCGTTGATATGCGGCGTTAGTGAGAACGCTGGGTAGGAGACCAGCGTGGATACCCAGAAGATTGTGGCTTGAATAAGTGAGAGCGTCAGGGAGGAGACTGGCGTGTAGGTTTGCCGGATTGCGAACCGTTTGGAAAAGGGAGCATTGGGTTCTGCAGGCCCATGTGTAGACGCACCGGATTGTGTGTCATATCTGCCCTAGGGTAGACCGGTCTGGGTCGGGGTGGCCGCGAGACCAACTGATGTGAATATAAGTGTGGTGTAGGGTATGGATATCCCTAATAATCAGTGAGTATTCTTAGTATCCCTATAGATTTAGTGGTGTTTTTAATAATATGAGCTTGTATATTGCGAGTTCCCCATCCTCAGGTAGGTACCCAGGTGCCTGGATAGTTGGTCCTGAGGAGGGATGTGATTACGTTCTGGCTGGGTTGGAGGGGCCCCTAGGGGCTGATCCCACCTAATCAGAAAATCCAGCCATAACAGGGTGGTGGTGCATTTATAAGTGTATGATTTGCCCAGCTTGGAGACGGAAAGTTGATGATGACTCAATCCCCTGCAAAACATTTTTTAAGGGGCCCGATCCAACCCACTCTACGCGTTGTCAGAATCTGTCTTACCCCTTCCATTGGATAGCCGTAATTATTGGTCAACCAGGTTGAAGTCTGAGTACATTGGCCAATATTGCGACATAGGCACTACATTCAGGGGGTAGATTTATGAAGGTGGCAGTTTTTCTATCCTCATAAGCTGTGGCTTTTAGACTATCGGGCTTTGTGGGATCAGATCCTGTCGAATTACCAGGCTTGGTCCCTACGCTTACCTTCTGGGTTAGAATAGGTTTATAGCTATTATTTAAAGATTTACCTAAATTGGCATTTTTTTCCTTATTTACTACCTCTACAATATTATTCCCTTCCTTAAGGGTATTGGTGTGTTCGCTATCCAAAATAGTAATGTGGTTGGTGGGGCCCACAACTGCAATTTTCTGTAGAGTTCTAATCACCTCATTTTGAAATTTATCATTGACGTTGGCCAATGATCCACTAATCTTATGGATTTCTCTTACCAAAATGTCTAACTTATCGTAAAGCGGCCTAAAGAACTCTATCACCTTCGCAGAATTGTCCGCTAAGGTTAGGCTCTGCTGTGGGAGGTCTAGTTTAGCGGATGGCCTAACGAGGTCCTTATGTAGTAAGGTATAGTTATGTTATTTGAATCAATCTTGGGAGAAATACTTTTTTTGTAGGGTAGCATATAAAAAGATATTTTTTTTTGTTTTTTGAAAACATGTTTCAGGTGCTCACATTGGTGACAAAGTGCATAGGGTGACTGAGTGAAAAAATACAATAAAACTATATACAAAATGTCACACAAACAAGGATGTATTCCACAAAAAATTAAATACAATAAGGCGGGGAAATTTCCTTGGTTGGGTTAAACAAAATAAAATATCTTTTTATATGCTACCCTACAAAAAAGTATTTCTCCCAAGATTGATTCAAATAACATAACTATACCTTACTACATAAGGACCTTGTTAGGGCACCAGAAACCAGTGTTTTTTCTAAAAAATACTTCAACCTCAGGTTTAATTTATGGGGTGCACTTGTTTCTTAAAACTAGTTTAGCGGATGGACCTGGTTTGCCTGTGTGAGTATTCTTTTTATCTTTTTTTGTTTTATGATTATGATTGGTGTTCTGTTGTTCTATGCGATTCTTTCTGCATCCTCTAGTCTTTTTCTGGGGTGGGGGGATTCCAAGGGTAGTCAAAGTAGGAATTGAAGATAATCGGGTATAATCTCCATTAATGCCTTCCGCTCTATTGTCGTCGGGGGCTGTCTCCTCGACTAACAATGGGAGATTAGTCGATTTATCAAATAGGATCTCGCTCAAAGGGCTTGTAAAGGCCCTAAATTCGGCCCCCTGATCTCTCCTCATATGACTAGAACCCATAGACAGACGTCTCTCAGTATGGTCTATTTCTTCTGAGAGAACATTTACTGCTTTAACCAAATATGTATCAATCGTAGTACAGGATTTATCAATATATATATATACGGCTTGGCAGGCTTCCTCCTTGCCATAATGTTACAAGTGGGTTAAGCTCCAGTAATGGGGCCTTACTACTATCAGTAAAGTGCAATATGGGTTGGCCCTGGTTAAAGTGATGCATGCCTCACTACTAACAATAAAGTGCAATGTATAGGTTGTCCTTGATTAAAGTGACGTGTGCCTCACTACTAACAATAAAGTGCAATGTATAAGTTGTCCTTCGTTAAAGTGATGCATGCCTCACTGCTAACAATAAAGTGCAATGTATAGATTGACCTTAATTAAAGTGACACATGCCTCACTGCTAACAATAAAGTGCAATGTATAGGTTGACTCTAAGTAAAGTGATGCATGCCTCGCCGCTGGCGAGGAAGTGCAAAATAGGTTTGCTTTGTTTAAAGTGACGCATGCTATACAGTACAGACTTGACTAATGCAGGCTTAGTATCTAAGCGGCCTACTAGAGACAAAAAGCAGGGTGGGTCGGCCTCAAATGAGGTAGTGAGAGCTGGGCAGTTTTTCGTGGTCCTGCATTAACAAACACGTTATATAAAAAAGAGTAAACAATTAAAACCAATAAAACCAATAAAAATTAATATATGAACGATAGCATAAAAGGATAATCGATCCAAGGGTATTAGCAGCAAAATGTCATTAAAGGTGCAAGTTTTGAGTAGGAATAGTAATCACCAGGTTCTGTAAAGGGTCAAGTAAAGTGTTCTGAGCCACAAATTACTCACAAGTCAAGGCACAAATTAGTCAGGCTCAATACCTTTCCCCTGGTCCCAAGATCCGCTCCGGTCCTGGTTGTTAGAGAGGGGACCATATCATTATTGACCTTGTTGACAGACCTGGACTTTTGTGTGATATCCTCATGCATTCCAGGCATTGTATATTTGTTTTCCACAGAAATAACGTGAATAACACACCTGAAATTAAATAATTTGTAGGTGAAAGGGTCACTACAGAAAGAACCATCTTCGACTTGATTCCCCCCAGTTTGTGTATTCTGTTTTTCAAGACTGAGAACTGCTAAAAAGGAGTAAAGTGCTAGTGCTCCCCCTTAAAATATTATTGAATGAACTTACCCCTGATTCACATATTTAATATTTAATATCACTACATGTCCCTAGTATATGGTGTAGAAAAAGTACTAAAGGCTGGAAGTTAAACACCATCTGTAGACTGCAGCACCATCCGTAGAGTGGGCCTGTAAAACATGGCTACAAGACTACTATGTGTAGCCTGACTGTGGAATCCAAAAACCTGCTGTCAAATCTGTCAAACTAACACCTTTTAACCGACAGGAAACCCTGCTTTTCACTCCTAAGTACACCTTGCTGTTCACAAAGTAGAGTGCCTGATTAAAATATTGAAGCATTTCTTTAAATGTATACACTTTTTTTTCATTTCCCCATAGTTTACCATTAAATCCTATGGGTGTAGTTGTCCTTCTTCTATTTTTACAGTGTATTTTTTACTTTTAGGTTTGGTTTTTTAGTTGGTGGAGTATTGTGGTTGTAGACAGATGGGTGCTGCTCTGTCGGTCAGGTAGGGCCTCATTGTATTTACCTAAAGCATTATTAATGGTATCTTTTGTTAGGTAAGTTAAATACTGTATTTATTGTGTGGTTTACTTGTATTATGAAACTGTTTTTCTTATGAGGATACCAAAGCTAATGTCTGCTAGGCTTCTTTTTTGAATTGGGACAGTTTTTTATTCTTTTTTTCCCTTTCTTTACTATAACTATAACTTGTGGCCCTGCCATGCACAGTCTTGTCACAAAATATTTAATTTCAGACGTTGCAGTAATGAAATGAATAATGAAATAAGCTTATCATGAGTGATGTAATATGGGAGGTGTTAGATCTTAGTTCTGTAGTTGGCAGAGGTATGCACCCTATCCAAGTAGGTACCACAATCCTAGTCAGGGTAAGTTAGATACACTGTAAAAGATAACTTGCTCATCCTCTGATGGCTTGGCACAGAGAAGTCAGGCTTATATAAAAAGACAATGTGTAAAGTATTTGTGCAACACACAGATACACACACAGTAACACAATGAAAGCACGGCAAAAAAACTCCTCACAGGTTTAGAAAAATAGATAGTATTGTTATGCACAGAGTTCTGAACCAGCCACAGGAGGCGTACCGGTTGAATAGAAGCAACTGGGAATATACGCTAGGGTGGTGTGATATATTTGTTGCAGAAATCACACACATCCCCACGGGGTGGGTTGGAGGTAGGAACATTAAGGGCAACCACCTGGCTCATTATGAAATACTAGTGTGGTGAAAACTGACCACGAGCCTTAACGAAATTGCCTGAAATTGCTTTGACAATGACACATATTTCCCTTCCCTAAACTGAAGTGGTTTGCAACATTGTGTGTTGTTTCATTGGAGTGGGTCCACGGCATCAATTAAAGTTGGCAGTGTAGCCAGTGAGTCCAACCTCATTTGTAGCCTGGAAAAGCGGAAAACTTTCCTCTTTTGTCTTTTAACTATGGGGTCATAGTGGGCTGGCACATGATTAACATGTGCAGTACATTTTTTCACACATGACTGGGTTTTCCTTGTTTCACATTTTTTCACACATTTCATTTTCGTCTTGAAAGATACAGATGATGATGAAGACGTGAGCATACTCGTGAGTACCTACCAGCAGCTCCCTTGGTGGTGCTTATGAGAGGTACTTTCAGACCTTCACACATTTTTTTCCAATGGGCACTTGCAGAAAGGAATTCAAGTAGGGGTGTTAGACACACTTTTTAGAAATTGACAGCAATTTCGAGTAGCATTTTTGAAGTTATTCCATTAGTATAACAGCTGAGACCTGTGTTTGTGTTTTTTTTAAACAGTGGTCCAGTATCAGAGCAGGTCCTTGTTGATATATTACGAGAAAATCAAGACCAAAACAACAACAATCCAATAAGTAGAACTGAGCTTATGATTTTTTTTTATAAATAAACCAAAAATAGTGCTTACAAGTCAATAGCTCCAAGGGGTTACTTGAAGTCACGCTAGAATGGGGAAAATACGAAGTTCAGTTTAAACGTGATGGAGGGCATGCTGGCTAAAGGACTCAGACAGGTCTCACGGACAAAGTGCCTTGGATAGAAGAGGCACCACTTCAAAGATTCAATGCGGGGGCACTGCGTCGATCCTGTAGATGGAGGTGAATAATTGGTGCCGATCTGCAAAGTCAAGGAGGGCTTTGGCGTCTAACCCCTTTATGGTGCACGCGCTGCGTCAATGATGAGCTACGCTGTTCATTGGCCTCAAGCTGCCTGCGCAATCCACAATTGCTAGGTTGTTCATCAGCTCATGCATCGCCATTGAAGTGCAAAGAGCAGTTCCGATCAGTGCGAAGTCATCACTGCATTGGTTCCGATAGTTCTGTACAGCAGAAATTACCTTTTAAGGGTGGAGGACTGGATTGGCACCACTTGGCAGGTGCCAATACAGGTGCAGTTGCAGAGCTGAAGGAAGTCTTTTATGGCCCTGGGACTTAAGAACAGGGGCAAGCCAGCAAGCCCTTGGAGTCACTGGATTCAAGTGAGATGAATGTATTCCTTTTGGCTCAGAAGGGCACAGATCAGAAAGCAGCAGGGCAGCTCAGCAAAGCAGAAAGCAGTTCCTTCAGAGCACCAGTCAGGCAAAATGGCAGACCTTGTGGCACAGCAGTCTATACTTCTGGCAGAGTTCTTCACAAGTCCAGCATTGAGCTGTCACCCTTCCCAGATGTGTATTGGATACAGGCTGCAAAACACACAGAGCGGAGAAATGTCCACTTTCTAAAAGTGCCATTTCCAAAACAGTAATGTTAAATCCAACTTTTCTAATAAAGAGAATGTGTCATTACCAGGACAAAGATATTAAACATGAGGTAGCTACTCCTTTCTAATCAGGAATTACAGCTTACAAGTGTTTTAAGGAATTCCAAATGCTAGCCTATGAGAGGCGTAGGCATCTGAGTCGTGAAAAATGAATTTAGCTATTTGTTACTACCAGGTCATGTAAACCTAACAGGTACATGCAATACCTTTTACTTACATAGCACCCTGCCTTTACGGCTACCTAGGGCCTACCATGGGGCTGCCTTTTGTATAATAAAAAGAGATTTAGGGCTTGTTAAGTGGTTTTAAATGCCAAGTCAAACTGGTAGTAAACTGCAGCTACATACCTTACAATGGCAGGCCTGAGACAGGTTTGAAAGGCTACTTGTATGGGTTGCACAACCAGTGCCTCAGGCCCACTAGTAGCATTTAGATCACAGACCCTGGGTACATGGTATATCACTTTACAAGGGACTTGTAAGTAAACTAAATATGCTAATCATGTATACACCAACGTTATCATGTTTAAGGGAGGAGCATATGCACATTAACACTGGCAAGCAGTGGTAAAGTGCTCAGAGTCCTCTGGCTAACAAAACAAAACAGCAAAAAGAGGAGGTAAGCCGACAAAATGTTTGGGGAAGACCACCTTAAGGATGACAGATTTAACAGGAGGAAATTAACAGTGCATAGTGACGGCACGAGTTATAATTACCTTAGGGAATGAGCTACAGTTACTATAGATAACTATAACTGGTGAATTTCAGTGTTTGTTTTTTGCTCAAAACGTACAATTGGCACTAAAAGTTTCACCTAACTATAATATAACTTTAACCTTTGTTTTCTCAAAGAATATCCTGGGCTGTTTTTAATCTAAAAGAATGTTACCAAACATAAAGCCAACTGCTGGCCCCGTATGCTCGTAAATCCTCCCACCCCCTTTGACAGATCATCCATAACTTTCCAGGAAGGAGCTGATCAAAAAAGAGCACTTTGTCAAGATGTCGCGTAAATTATAAATTGAAGGTACAAGTATAACTTTCGAATTCCTAATTACATGTAATTTAAGTTTTGTTTGTATCTAAAGAATATATAAAGTTATTGTGATTTAAATGTCATGCGTAAATTACAAATTTAAGGTATAATTATAATGTTAAAATTTCTAATGTTTGTGTATTTTAGGTTGGATTTTTATAGAAACAAATACATACAGTTATTGTACATATAACAACGTTTTAAACTTTCTTTTTGAAATGAATTTTAAAGTTTTTTTATAAATAAACGCGTGGTGCGAATCATAGATTTATAGTGGCGTGGTACAGAGTGGAGTGATGTAGAGTGGAGTGACATAGATTGAGATATCATTCATTGGAGTGGCATAGTGTAGAGAGGCGTACAGTGGAGTAGCATAGAGTGGAGTAAGATACAGTGGAGTGGTGTACAGTGGGATAGCATAGAGTGAAGTGGCATACAGTGGGATAGCATATAGTAGAGTGCATAGAGTGGAATAACCTATAGTGGAGTGGTATAGAGTGGAGTAATGGGGGTGTAGTATACTGGAGTTGATTACAGTTGAATAGCGTGCAGTGGAGTTGAGTGGAGTAGAGTGGAGTGACATAGTGTGAAGTGTTGAAAAGTGAAATAGCATACAGTACTGTGGCTTAGTGCAGAGTGGTGTATAGTGGAGAGGCATAGAGTGGAATGAGATAAAGTATAGTGGTGTACAGTGGAGTGGGAGTAGTGTAGGGGTGGGAGTAGTGTGGGTAGTGTTGTAGTGTAGAAGTGTTTTAGGGTTTAGGGTAGTGTAGGGGTGGGAGTAGTGTGGGTAGCATAGTAGTGTTTTAGGGTTTAGGGTAGTGTAAGGGTGGGAGTAGTGTGGGTAGCATAGTAGTGTTTTAGGGTTTAGGGTAGTGTAGGGGTGGGAGTAGAGTGGGTAGTATAGTAGTGTTTTAGGGTTTAGGGTAGTGTAGTGTTTTAGGGATTAGGGCAGTGTAGTCTTTTAGGGTTTAGGGTAGTGTAAGGGTGGGAGTAGTGTGGGTAGCATAGTAGTGTTTTATGGTTTAGGTTTGTGTAGGGGTGGGAGTAGTGTGGGTAGCATAGTAGTGTTTTAGGGTTTAGGGTAGTGTAGGGGTGGGAGTAGTGTGGGTAGCATAGTAGTGTTTTAGGGTTTAGGGTAGGATTCCAGGTGGGAGTAGAGTGGGTAGCGTAGTAGTGTTTTAGGGTTTAGGGTAGTGTAAGGGTGGGAGTAGTGTGGGTAGTGTAGTAGTGGTTTAGGGTGGTGTAAGGGTGGGAGTAGTGTGGGTAGTGTAGTACTGTGGCAGTGTTTTTGGGTTTGGGCAGTTTAGGGTGGGAGTAGTCTGTTGTGTAGGTGTAGGGATAGGGATGTTACTTACCTTGCATACTTTTACCACAAGTATAGCTTTACCACACATGCCTTTGCGTTGTAATGGCATGCGTGGTAAAAGCATACTCGTGGTAAAAGTATGCAATGTTATGGCATGCGATGTCATTGACATTGCATACTAATACCCGCGTTGTAATGGCATGCGGGGTATTAGTATGCGATGTAATGACATACATCCCAGTGGAACAGCTTACAGTGGAGTGTAATACAGTTGAATAGTGTAGGGTGTGGTGGAGTAGAGAGGAGTGGTGTAGAATGGAGTGCCGTAGAGTGGAGTGACATACAGTGGAAATGTATGCAGTGCAGTGGAGTGGCATAGACAGGAGTGGCATAGAGTGAAATAGTGTAAAGTGGAGTGGCGTACAGCAGATTTGTATACAGTGGAATATGGTATGATGGAGTGTCTTAAAGCGGAGTGGCCCACAGTGGAGTAGTGGAGAGGGCAGTGAAGTAGAATGGAATAGTGTCAAGTGGACTGCTGTAGAGTGGAGTAGGTTATAGTGGAGGGGGATATAGTGTACTGGTGTACAGTGTAATAGTGTAGAGTGAAGTGACATAGCGTGGAGTGGCATAGAGTTGAGTGGTGTAGAGGTGTAAAGAGAAATACCATAGAGTAAAGCGGCACAGAGTGGAATAGAGTGCCATAGAGTAGAGTGGCATACAGTGGAGTAGCATAGTGTGCAGTAGTGTAGAGTGGAATAGCATTGAGTGGAGTGGTGTACAATGGAGTGACATACAGTGGAATAGCATAGAATGGAGTGGTGTATAGTGGAAAATCATGGAGTATCATAGAGTGGAATGGCATACATTGGATTGGCATAAACTGGAGTGGCATAGTGTGGAGTGATGTACAATGCAATAGCATAAAAAGGAGTGTTGAACAATGGAGTGCTATATAGTGGTGTGATGTACAGTGCAGTTGCATAGACTGAAGTGGCATAGACTGGAGTGACATAGAGTTGAGTGCCATATAGTGGAATAGCATTGAGTGTAGTGGCATAGAGTGAGGTTGTGTACAACGGAATAGCATCGAGTGGAATGGCATAGAGTGGAGGGGCATACAGTGGAGTGGTGTAGACTGGAGTGGTGTAGAGTATAAAAGCGTACAGTGGAGTGGTGTGGAGTGGAGTGGCATAGAGTGGAGTGACATAATAGAGTGAATGGTGTTGAGTTAAATTTATACATGTGAAAATGCTTAGTCATATATTGTACCACGCTATACCTCAGTAACTTTGCGGTATACATCTGTAGATTCCGATGACAAGGCAGTTATGGGGAATGGCTTCAAGGTAGCTGTTAGATCTGGGGGTCTCTAATTGGCTGATGCAGTTACCCTAGGCCAAATAGGGAACCTTGCTTCTAATCAGGGAAAAGAGGGACACCCTTTCTGAGACCCCTGCTCACCACCTGGTAGCTTGGCACGAGCAGCCAGGCTTATCTTCAAGGCAATGTGCAAAGTATTTGCAACCACACTACCAGTGACACAGTGATAACACCACAAATGGACACCACACTGATGTATGAAAATAGTGGTATCTTTAGCAAGAAGAACAATATTGTCAGACCAAACGATAAAAATCCAACATATGCGTATTTGTAATATTTCACTTTGCCGGTTATTAGGTCAACAAACACTTGTAGGTTCTTGCGGTATCAATGAGCAGTTCATGATGTTCGAATGCAGTCCTAATGCATTGCCATGCAGTTGGTATTGCAGACTAATGCAGTTCGTAATGCAAGAATAATGCAATCCTCAATGCAAGTAATCAGGCAGTTCGTAATGCACATATAACGCACTCCTTAATGCAAGTAATACGGCAGTTCGTAATGCAAGAATAATTCAATCCTCAATGCACATGATAAGGCAGTTTGTAATGCAATTATAACGCACTCCTTAATGCAAGTATAACACACTCTTAAATGCAAGTATAACAGCAGTTTGTAAAGCGAGAATAATTCAATCCTCAATGCACATAACAAGGAAGTGCATGCGTAATAAGGCAGTTCATAATGCAAGTATAACGCACTCCTTAATGCACATACTCAGCTCTGATGCAAGGCAACGCTACAGCAGGACAGGTTCCGGCACTGCCTTCTCTGTGGCGAAGATCTTGGGTAGATTCCTTTTGTGAACATTGATCACGATTACCTCACAACTTTCTTAGCTTTACGAAATCCTTCAGCACGTTTTGGCTCGGGCCGGCGGTGGCGATCTTGATCTGGAGCCTCCGTCACGATGACGGCTCTGGCCACAAGAACTTTACAGCAGCGTGGACGATGATTCACACTGCAGGGGCTCTGCAGGCAAGGGCACTTTCCAACCAGCACCACGGACTCCAACGGCAGTCTCAGGCTGCACACGCACATAGCGTCGCTGAGTTTTGGGCCACACAGTCCCGGGGCAATGTTTACAAAGGTCTCAGGCTGCAAAAAGCACACGCACACAGAGCCGCTGAGACAAACTTGAAAACTTTGATATTTCTGAGTTTCCATAACAGGGAGCCAGCTCTCCTCTGGCCCTTGGGGACAAGTTACTTCAGGACACAGCACACAGCAAAGTCCTTTCAAGCAAGGGGAAACAGCTCACAGCAAAGTCTATTTGTCTCTCCTTAGTTAAATCAGCAAACTACAGGCCAGCCCCAGGACACACCGCAAGGGTCAGTTCTTCCTTGGCAGAGGTTCCTCTAGTCCATAAAGTAGTTTCAATCCTTTTCAGTCTTGATCAGTCCAATGTTCAGGAATTTCAGCTCTCATAGTTATACCCCTAATTGTCTTTAAAGTCTCTGTGATTATGGCGGCACTGACCCCTGTCCAAACCAGTTCTGGGTGTCTCCCAGCCAGTGGCACCTTCTTCCTTTGATTAGTGAGGGTCTTGTTCCTCAGTCATTCAGCAGGAGGTGGTGACATACTTTTATGGCAGCAGCCCAGGCCTCTTCACCTCCAGGGGCTACTCCTCCCCCTTACAATGCAGATGCAGGTCAGCCTGTTGCTGTCTCACCTGCTCTCCTGGGTCAAGACATTCCCCAGAGCCTATCAAATTCAAATCTAGACAGTCAATTCACAACCAGGCAGAGACACACAGAATTGTTAGAACAAAGAAACCAGTAACTTCTAAAAGCGTGGTTTCTAAACACACAATGTACAAACCCCCTTCACAAAAAGATGTGTTATTAAATTGAGAGTTCAGTCACACTAAACTTCACCTCTTCATCTTAAGCCACTTAAGGAGGACTCTGTGCAGCCTTGTAGGGCTCTGTGCAGTCTTGGAGCAAGACCACTGACTCATTCTCAGTGAAATTGCTCCCCCTCCCTCGCAGCTCTTCTATTTTTCACCTTCTGCACTTTTCTGCATCTCTACTCTTTTGTGCCTCATTTCTGCCTATTTTATCCTTTTCTTTATCTTCATTATCACTTATTTCCCTGATGCTGCTGCCCCAGGGGCCCCTCCCCCCTGCAAGGCGAGCCAAATTCAGCTACACCCCCCCCCCCTCCCAGCTGTCCATCCCTCCTCGACCCTAACTTAATGGTGGCTGCAGCGGGGATAGGTGAGCAAGACCTGACTCATTGTCAGTGAAATTTCTCCCCCTCCCTTGCAGCTCCACCATTAAGTGAGGCCTGCCCCTGCACTCTCGAATGTTGGTGATCAAGGCCCTCATCCACCCCCAAGTTTTCCTGTCCCTCATCCCTGGTAGTCCAGTGGACCTTTGTCTCCTTCATCTTGCTCTGCTCTTTCACTAATTTTCACTCGTATTTCTGCCCTCTTCTATTTTTTACCTTTCTGCACTTTTCTGCATCTCTGCTCTTTTGTGCCTGAATTCTGCTTATTTTCCCCCTTTCCTTTATCTCCTTTATCTTTTATTTCCCTGCCGCTGCTGCCCTCACAGCCCCTCCCCCGCGTGACCGGCCAAATCCAGCTCCCCTCCCGCCTCCCAGTTGTCCAGCCATCCCCCACCTCTACTTAATGGCTGCCTCTGCGGGGACAGGCGAGCAGGACCACTGACTCATTGTCAGTGAAATTGCTCCCCCTCCCTTGCAGCTCCACCATTAAGTGAGGCCTGTCCCTTCCCCTGCACACTCGAGTGTTGGTGATCGAGACCCTCCTCCACCCGCAGGTTTTTCTTGGGCCTCATTCCTGGTAGTCCAGTGGACCATTGTCTCCTTCATCTTGCTCTGCTGTTTCACTCATTTTCACTCATATTTCTGCCCTCTTCTATTTTCTATTTTTCACCTTTCTACACTTTTCTGCATCTCTTCTCCTTTGTGCCTTAATTCTGCTTTTCCCCCTTTCCTTTATCTCCTTTATCTCTTATTTCCCTTACGCTGCTGCCCTCATGCCCCCCCCCCCAGCGTGACCGGCCCAATCCAGCTCTCCTCCCGCCTCCCAGTTGTCCAGCCCTCTTCCACCCCTACTTAATGGTGGCCTCTGCAGGGACAGGCGAGCAAGACCACTGACTCATTGTCAGTGAAATTGCTCCCCCTCCCTCGCACCTCCACCATTAAGTGAGGCCTGTCCCTGCCCCTGCACACTCGAGTGTTGGTGATCAAGACCCTCCTCCACCCACAGATTTTCTTGCGCCTCATCCCTGGTGGTCCAGTGGACCACTGTTTCCTTCCTCTTGCTCTGCTCTTTCACTCATTTCCACTGTTTTTTCTGCCCTCTTCTATTTTTCACCTTTCTGCACTTTTCTTCATCTCTGCTCTTTTGTGCCTTATTTCAGCTTATTTCCCCCTTTCCTTTATCTCCTTTATGCCTTATTTTTCCGCAGCTGCTGCCCCCACATCCCATCCACCCAAGCGCTACCAGCCCAATCTACCACACTCCCTGCTACCGCCTCCCAGCTGTCCAGCCCTCCTCGACCCTAAATTATTGAAGGCCATGCCGCTGGTGCGCCGAATGGGAAGCCCTTTTGCACCCATCCACGACCTGATTGCAAAAAGCACCAGGAACCCTGGACCTCCACTCCGCCAATGCTATGACCCAGTAGCACTCAACATACTCAACCCAGGCCACAACAACAACTGCAAACTAGAATCACCAGCCGACACCCATGGACCCTTCAGCTGTCACTGCTGCTGGTACACCTGCAGCACCACCAAGAACACGGATCCAGCACTACCCGCCCACAAGAACACAACCAAACCGAAAGCCCTGCAATGCATCCTCCTCAACGTCAGATCCCTCCACAAACACACCGCCAAAATCTGGGACCTCTTCGACAGCACCACCCGAGACGTAGCGTTCTTCACTGAAACGTGGACCAACACCACCTCGGACCGGACATCGCGATCGCCAACCCCAAGGATACAGGAGCTCCAGGAAGGACAACCCCACCCGCCCGGGAGGAGGAATCACCATTGTCCAGAAATCCAGCCTCCATCGGAGCACACACCCGACGAGCCCACAGAACTAATAGAACACCTTCACTTCAAAATGCTAGTCACCACCAAACTCCGAGGAACCCTCATCTACTGACCCCCTGGACACCACGGACAATTCTACAGCTCCATTACAGACTTCATCTCCCCGCAGGCCATCCACCAACTACACCCTGCTGAGAGACCTCAACAACAACTGGACCCCAACACCACATCCCTCCTGGACAACCTCCACAACATTGGACTCCAGCAGATCGTGACCGAGCCCACGCACTCAGCAGGACACACCTTCGACCCCCTTTACTACAGGAAACTCCATCACCTTTAGCCACAATACTGAACTCCCATGGGCCGACCATTGTTGCGTCCAATTTGCCTTAGGAACACCCACCATCCACAGAAAACAGCACCTCCTCCCATGAAGAAACTGGACCAAAATCACAGACGACCAGCTCACATCCTCACTGAACAATTTCACACCAACCATCGCAGAAAACGACGGCCCCACCATGATGCTCATTGGCAAGATGGCGGCGTCAGGCTAGACGCCGGTAGCAGCTCTGATCAGAACAGCGGAGCATGCCAAAATTAAACTAAAGACTACTACAGTAAAAGAGAGGAAATGAGGAGAGCTAATTCCTTACACAAAGCTACAATTTTCTAGAGAGATGCCGAGATGCCGAGATTCGAGCGAATCATACAGCCCAGCAATCTGAAGTTTGTACCTGCCGAAGACCTGCCTCCAACAAGGGCGCCGCTTTCACTTCTTGCCTCGGCAATCGAGTTTGCAGTCCTCCGTCTGCTGATCGGCAATCACCGATCCGCGAGTGATCTGCGCTCCCTATGGTGGCTGTGCTTCACGAACTCCGCAAAATCCGGAAACTCCGTGACCGACACGGATCCCAGGATACTAGCAACCTGTAGCAGTGCGCAGAACTCGCTGCAACCAATGGCTCCGAAAAATGCTGCTGCGGTAGCCTCGGCGGCAGCCAAGACAAGGGCTGCACATCAGGCTCTGCGAGACCAGGAGACCGGCAAACAACGTGGTGCTACACGTGGTGAATTGCAAAATACACCTACGGAGACAGCATCATCAGCGGTGGAGAAAACGCCAGCCCGGAGGGGAGCTACCGCCAATAAAACACCTGTAGCTTCTCAATCCGCCAAAGCTGCAGCACCAAACGCTACAACTGTGGCAACAATGTTTCAACGCACTGCTAACTAGAAAGTAGTGGCTAAAGAGACACAGCTAAACGCCGCAAAGAAACAATTAGCTGCCTCCATGGAGGGGGACACGACGCCAGTAATGGTGGGAGACAAAGGCAATAGTACTGCTGCACCGAGACCAACTAAACCGACGGGGGCTCAGAAAGTACCAACAGCGCATGAAGAACAAAGACAAGAGACTGAGATTGAGGTCGGTAGTATTTCTGAAAGATCCGTCTCCATTGCCATGCAGGTAAGCCAAGCTACCCCCTCTGAATCTGCTCCCCCTAGATCAGATATAATTAACCAGGGGGGCACTGATAACTCTAATGGAGAGATGGTGAATAAAAACTGCCTTGCAAATCAAGCGGGGAGCTCTAACAATGCTGATATTAATGATATCAACGAGCCTGCTATCGAGAACGCTACTCAGCCGGATGAGGTACTAAATCCTTCCATCGCATTACTTGAAAGCAGTATTGGCAAAAAGGACGCTAATCAGAGCTCTGTTACGAGTGCACAAATGATCACGGAGACACTAGTAATTCCCTCACCTCAGAGTTTGTTAACTAGCCTACAAACAGACTTACACACAGACTTAAATTATGACCTGCAAGTGGGGGCTAACAAGATACAAGAGAAAGAGAAAGAGATTACAGAGATCATAGAAGTATCAAAACCTCATATAGAAACAACGCAGACCGACTCAGTAATAGATGAACATCCTATAGATGCTCTTGAGGTGCTCGAGACAGATAAAGACATAACCGACTTCTACTCTTTTTCTGAGGATATTAGCTGGTCTGGTGATACTGATGAACTTGACGATGCAGAAGACCTGGAGAATGACACAGATTCCAATTTAAGCTCAGAATCTGAAACTAATCCACCAAAAGAACAACGCGATAAAAAGAGAACCATATTAAAAAAGAAAAAAGCTGGGCATCATGGAGCCAACGAACTGTCATGGGACTATACTCCAACTGTTTTGGCACTGAATCAGAGTCATACTCCTGTTGTAAGATCTCAAATACCATCTTTAGATCAAAATTTAAACAAAGAGCCACCTGAATCAACAGGAACCACTTTAACACAAGTAATGGAAACAGTCTTGCAAGCCATAGCATCACATCGAGAGGAAACTTCAAAAGATAGTCGCAAAGCCCGAGCAGGCTTGCAGAAGGTTCAAGGAGTAGTCCGCAAACTCTCTAAAACTATGGGAGCTTTCACAGAAAGATTGAATGACATAGAGGATCGCATTGTGGTAAACGAAACAGAGGCCGCTGCTACAAACGAGCTAATCGAAGCCACCGAAACACAGGTTCAAGATATCAGATGGAAGCTAGAAGACTATGAAAATAGACTTCGCAGAAATAACCTACGAGTGCTGGGAGTCCCAGAAAAAATGGAAGGGGAGGATTGCCGCACCTTCATAATATAACTATTCCGCGATACCCTTCCTGAACTTAACACCTGGGCCTGGGGATATGAGGTGCAGAGAGCCCATCGGGTTCCATTATCTATAAAACCTACAGCACCCACAGGTAAATACCCACGCGCAATCTTAGTGTACTTTGGAAATTTCTTGCTTCGACAGGCTATTTCAGAAAAAGTCACGCCAGATAAACATCGTGGCAAGGATTCGATATCCTATTTTGTACGCCCTGACTTTTGTCACTGGACTGTCGAGAGGAGATGGCGACTTAGGCAACTCATCAAGCCATTTCAAGAAAAGAAAGCAGTTGTTTACCCGAACAATCCAGCCATATATAAAGTAATATATATGGGTCAAACCAAATTTTTCACATCTGAGATTAAAGCTAAGGAATACCGAGAGAGCTTATGAGAGATCCTTGAACATATATGAACATATATATACGCTCCACTAAAAACAATATGTGGCGAGGTTTTGGTCTCAGATTTAGATTACTGGTTTTTCGCAACCTAAAGTCACGAATTTAAACTGAGATATTTGAAAATAGATTAGATCCACAATTCTTTATTATTGTTTTCCATATTTTCCTCTATTTTCACTATATGCAAATCTCTATCACAGTCTTCTCTTTTTTTCTGTTTTTTATACATCTAAGAATGCATGCCTCACTAGTTCTGATTGGAATATGCTAATTCTTATGGAGTCTCATTGCCTTTCTTGGGAGGTCAGGGGGAGGGGGGGGGGGGGTGGAGAAGAGAGAGGAGGGTGGTGGGTGGGAACCAGGGCGCACAGGGTGAAGGGGGTGGGGGGGGGGAATCAAAATGAGCAAGTTCGATACTACTGAAGGAACGCTGATTGATAAATACTGCCCAAAAACTAAAATAACTAAATGGGAAGGTTGAATATAGGATGTTGGAATGTGGCAGGTCTTAATGACAGAGGAAAGAGGGCCCAATTTTGTCAACTAATGGCTCACAGCTCCTGGGACATCATTTGTATACAAGAAACCCATATCCCTATAGGAGAGATCAACCATTTAAAAATACCAGGTTATAACATACTAATCACAACAACTCAAACCACGAGAATCAGAGGAGTTACAATCTTAGCAAAAACAAGATTAGGTATCCCGGTACGTAAAATAGCTGATAGCCATGGAAGATGGGCCATTGTTCAATTAGACTTGGGTATTACAATTTGCTCTATTTATGGCCCTAATCTTGATGACCCCGCATTATACATTGATTTGGAATCAGAGTTAGCGCTATGGCCAAGTACTTTAATCCTCTGTGGAGACTTTAATTTAACATTTAATCAATCCCAATCCCTCCAGGGCCAATATACTTATTCTGGTCGGAAACCTAGAGTGTTCAGCGCAGTACTAAATCTAATTCAGAGCCATAACCTTCAAGATATATGGCTGTTAAAAAATAGTAAAGATCCAGGATATACCTACTTTTCCTATCCTCATAGGAAATACGTACGCATAGATTATATCTTCGCAACTACAGATATTGCTCTGAATACCCTTATTTTCAAAGACCCGAAGACAATATCCGACCACAATTCTATTCATGTCACACTGGAAGTTCTTGGGTATAATCGGGCTCACACACAATGGACATTCGACAGAAAATTACTGGCTAATCAGGAATATACAGCGCACATAGCTCAATGGACCAAATAATTCTTTGATATAAATCAATATAGTGCATCACGTTTTAATGTATGGGATAGTTTTAAGGCTGCGTTAAGGGGGGAGACTGCTACCTTTGTCGCCACCCGTAAAAAAGAACGAATAAAAACTCATAATCAACTGATAAATAAATTAATACATCTAGAACATATACATGCTAACCAAATACATCACGGTGAACATGCTGATGACACTCTAAGAAAGATCCTAATACTTAAGGCAGAGATAAATAATGATTTAACTGTAAAAGCAGCAGAAACCCTCCAAGCTTACCGAAACAAGTCATACGAGACAGGGGAAAATGTTGGGAGACATCTTGCTCTAAAAACTCGACAACCTCAATCTCGTAACACTATACAAAGTATTGACTATGGCGGCCACAAATACACCACCCAGGAAGAAATAGCCAATTGTTTCCAGGAATACTACCAAAAATTATACCAGAACAAAGACGAACAAACGACCGATGAAACTAAAGAGTTCTGAGTCAACTGGCTTAGCGAGACTAACATGGTACAAACTATTGACGACGATACAAAGAAAGAGCTAGAGAAAGAAATTACTAGAACAGAAGTAGAGCTGGCAATAGCGGAATTGGCTGCAGGGAAAGCGGCAGGACCCGACAAGATACCTCTAGACCTATATAAAATACTGGGTAAAGTAATAACTCCATTTCTGCATGATCTATTCTTAGGTATCCAATGGCATGGAAAACCCCCAGAGTCATGGAAACAAACAAACATAGCCGTTTTTAAAAAGAAGGATAAACCCCCCGAATTGACAACATCATACAGGCCAATCTCGTTGATCAACTCAGACTCTAAAACCTATGCCAAAATTTTTTCTAACCGTCTTGGTAAGTTCATAGAACAACTAGTGTCTCCCTGGCAACATGCGTTTATACCAGGCAAAAGCACCACCGATCATACACGTCGAGTAATATCTCTCTTCGACATAATGAAAATAGAGAAAGGTCAAATGTCCCTGAATATGTTAGATGCCGAAAAGGCTTTTGACCGGGTCTCCTGGCAGTTTCTTTGGGAGCTACTAGCCCTTAATAACATCGGCCCGGGGTTTATAAAATCAATAAAAGCTCTCTATGTAGACCCAAAAGCCAGAATATTGACAGGTGGCTGCGAATCCGAAAGTATAAAAATTCAGAGAGGCACGAGACAAGGGTGTTCATGCTCACCACTGCTATTTGCACTCTATATCAACCCCTTAATTATCAAATTATTAACATCGCCAGCGATAATACCAATAAAAACCGGCATATACAATACTAAAATCCTTGCCTACGCCGATGACGTAGCGATTTTAACAACTAACCCTACTGAGGCCTTAGCCGAAATAGAAGCAATCACTAAAACATTTGGACTTTACTCAGGTTATTCTTTAAATCAAGACAAAACGATGGTAGTATGCACCGATAACACACCATATACAAGCCAATACAGAGTTAAAAGCGCGAAATACTTAGGAGAAAACATCTCGCCTAATACTGACGATATTATCACGTTAAATTATGACCCTCTAATTACAAAAATAAAAAGCGACTTACTTAAAGTCAATAACCTTCATCTATCCATAATTGGCAGAAGCAATTACGTAAAAATGACAATATTCCCAAAGATACTTTACCTATTTCGAGCAATCCCTACTCTAATTAACAATGCTTATATGAAGAAGATAGATCAAACAATATCATTGTTTATCTGGAGCTATGGGAAGACAAGAAGAGCTATATCTAAGCTAGTATTACCAACTTCTAGAGGTGGACTAGCGATACCAAATCTAACCTACTATATGTGGGCTGCCATTCTACAACAAATGTCATTTCTAACTACATCCAAGTATCCTGACCAAAATAGACCTCTACACAGCATCCCTTCTATCTATGAAATAACATTAGGAAGTACAGCTAGAGGGCTATTGTTAAGACAAATTGAGCCTTCCTACTATAAAAAGATTACATTTAAAATTGTTACAGATGCCTTTAAAATCTGGACTTGCATTACTAAAACACTACTAATCCCCAAATATACAAAATACACACCCTTATGGTACAGTTCGATAATTCCCCAATACCTTAATGACAACATAACTAAACGCTGGGAAAACTTAGGTCTTATCACTATTGGCGATTTTTTAAATCCAGACGGTAGAACAACATTTGATGAAGTATGTATCAAATACCAGATCCATCCCGCCGATTACCTAAAATGTATCCAAATTTATACAACATTAAGACTCTTGCATTTCAGGGATGGATTAATAGACTTCTAGAAACATATAAACAAGAAATGGCCATCTATAAAACTAGAGGGAAAAAATCTAGATCATACGGGGAATTGGTCTGGTCCTCAGTAGCAAACTGGTATGAACGACAAATGGTCTGAGTCTAAAAAAACTATTTAGATAAGCTTGATATAGGTGTCACTACCCTAAAGAAATGTGAATTGAAAAATGATTCTATACTATATACTGTTTGTCTTTATCATACCTGCCACAATTTGTATTTGTAATTGTATTTGTATTTTTCAATACGTATCTTCAACCTATACACTTATTTATATTGTGAAGTTATATAAGTTTTTGTTTTATAACACTCATACTGTAATATATGCTTAAGTATGTATATTTCGAACATGCTCAATAAAAAATCTTTAAAAAAAGAAAAAAAAGAAAACGACGGCCCCAACACCGCAGCTCGACCCTGCATAGATGGATCTCGGACTACGCCAACACCATAGCCCCCCTCAAGAAAAAACAACAATACCTGCACCAAGAAAGCCAGATGGTTTACTACCGAACTTGGAGAGTCCATGCGCACTTGCCACCGCCTCAAAAAGGTCTGGAGGAACACCAAATCCACAGAAGCCCACAACAACTTCAGAGCTGCGACCAATGCCCACCATCAACTCATCAGAGAAATGAGGAAGAAAGGGATTGAAGACAGAATCTCCATCCAAGCGCACAACAGCAAGTAACTCTTCAGCATCATCAAGGAGTTCACCCAACCCTCCAGCGACTCTACCAACATCCCTCCCTCCCAAGACCTCTGCGACAAACTCAGCACCTTTTTCCACCAATAATCAAGTGCATCTACGACAACTTTGCCAGACAACCAACACATTGAACCCTCACCAACCACCCCCGACACGTGTAAACTAGCGATTAACAACTGGACAGTTCTCACCACCAAGGACGCACTGAAGACAATGAAGTCAATCCACTCAGGGGCCCCCATGGACCCCTGCCCCCACCACATCTTCAACAGAGCTGCCAACACCATCGCACCCATGCTCCGCCACACCATCAACCGCTCCCTGGTGACCGCCTCATACCTCGACGACTTGAAACACGCCAATGTCAACCCCATCCTAAAGAAACCCTCAGCAGACCCCACCGACCTAAAAAACTACAGATCCATCTCCCTTCTCCCATTCACACCGTCATTGAGAAAGCCATCAACAGCCAACTCACTACATTCATTGAAGAACACAACATCCTCGACTCCTCCCAATCGGGCTTCAGAAAAAAACACAGTACAGAAGTTACCCACCTCGCCACAACACATGACATCCGCACCCTAATGGACAAAGTAGAAACATTAGCCCTCTTCCTATTTGACCTCTCAGGGGCATTCGACACAGTCTCTCACCGCAACCTAATACGCAGACTCTACGATGTAGGAATCCAGGACAAAGCCCTCGACTAGATCCGCTCCTTACTCTCTGGCAGAACGCAGTGGGTCAGACTCCCTCCTTTCCTGTCGGACCCTACACCTACCTCCTTCGGCCCCCAGAGCTCCTTCTTCAGCCCGACGCTCTTCAACGTCTACATGGCTGCACTCACCCCCATTGTCAGAACGTATGGACTCAACATTGTGCCATACATGATATGGATTTCCCCTCTTTAATGAAATTGAGCATTAGCTGTGCTGCTGTGTTGTTAGACAAAAATTGTTTCTTGATAAGACTACATATTAAGGAATGTTTCCCTTTCTTGCTCAGAACTCCTACTCTAATATCTTTCAGAATATTTCCGTATTCCACATCAGATGGTTGAAGCATATTTTTAAGTAGTTCCTTGTATTCGGCGTTTAGCTAAATGTTTACATTGCCAATACTTCCCAAATCATTCAGAGTTTTGTCACGGATAAGTGTCCTTTGGTGGGTGTAATTTCCAGTAGGTCACAAAAGAAAATTAAATGCTTTCCTCCAAACAGCATGTCATACTCTTTAAATGTTTTGCTTTGTCAAGTATATGAAGGCAAGCATTGAGTTTGAGACCATGCTCACCTCATGGATAATTAGAAGCTTCAGTTTCTTCAGTACTCTTGAGACTTCATGACAAGCTTCAATGGATAACTTCTATGCTTAACATTTATCATAAGTAGTCAATGTAAAGTAATTCCTTTAATGTTGTGTGCAACTAATCCAGTTGGTGATGTTACTATACATGATACATTTGAATATGTAGTCCTCTGTAGTTAAGCTTTTCCCAGTGCCAGTTTAACCACTGATGTAAAATAGTATTGGCTTAAATGATGACCATGCACATTCTTTCTTTTCATGGAGGAATCCGTGCTCTACTTTCTCTTTTGCCTCCATATACATTTTTTCCGGTTCAGTTGTCCAACTAACTGTTTCTTTTCAACACTTTCCTGTCTCACTTGTTCCATTGCACTTTCCACCTCATTCATGGCTATTGCAGCATAATTTTCAATAAATGGTTGTCCAAGAGGATCTTGAGTCAGTGACTGAAATGTGGGAAGCCCTTGAAAACGGAAATCTCTGCCGCCTACCTGTTTCGTTGCTCTTTTGCAGGAGTAGAACCTTGGATTTCAGCAAACCCTGCCAGCCCTCTTCCCGCCTCCCGCTGCCCGGCTCTGGTACCATCTGAGTCCTGCAGGCGAGCGGAGCGCGGTCCGAGGAGGATTGCAAAAACTACAACTCCCATCAGCCTAGCGGCGCACGCCGCGCCATCCACGCGCCAGGAGGCGTACAAATTGCGCGACACCCCGGTCGAGGGGTGGGAAGCCCTTGAAAGCGAAAATCTCTGCCGCCTACCTGTTTCGTTGCTCTTTTGCAGGAGTAGAACCTTGGATTTCAGCAAACCCTGCCAGCCCTCTTCCCGCCTCCCGCTGCCCGGCTCTGGTACCATCTGAGTCCTGCAGGCGAGCGGAGCGCGGTCCGAGGAGGATTGCAAAAACTACAACTCCCATCAGCCTAGCGGCGCACGCCGCGCCATCCACGCGCCAGGAGGCGTACAAATTGCGCGACACCCCGGTCGAGGGGTGGGAAGCCCTTGAAAGCGGAAATCTCTGCCGCCTACCTGTTTCGTTGCTCTTTTGCAGGAGTAGAACCTTGGATTTCAGCAAACCCTGCCAGCCCTCTTCCCGCCTCCCGCTGCCCGGCTCTGGTACCATCTGAGTCCTGCAGGCGAGCGGAGCGCGGTCCGAGGAGGATTGCAAAAACTACAACTCCCATCAGCCTAGCGGCGCACGCCGTGCCATCCACGCGCCAGGAGGCGTACAAATTGCGCGACACCCCGGTCGAGGGGTGGGAAGCCCTTGAAAGCGGAAATCTCTGCCGCCTACCTGTTTCGTTGCTCTTTTGCAGGAGTAGAACCTTGGATTTCAGCAAACCCTGCCAGCCCTCTTCCTGCCTCCCGCTGCCCGGCTCTGGTACCATCTGAGTCCTGCAGGCGAGCGGAGCGCGGTCCGAGGAGGATTGCAAAAACTACAACTCCCATCAGCCTAGCGGCGCACGCCGCGCCATCCACGCGCCAGGAGGCGTACAAATTGCGAAGAAAAAGGCAGAGGACGGGATAAGGGAGGAAGAGTATGGAAAAGAAGAAGGGGAGGACACCCTCTTAATCAAGCTTATGGGTACACTAGAGTCCAAACTATTAGGATTAATGAAACCCCTCATATCAAAAGTTGACCAACTAGCTAATAAGGTCAACAAGCTAGAGTCCCTGTTAAGATAAACCAATGAGGGGGTGGGGGAAATACCAAATCTAGTAGCATCCAAATTTGAACAAATGGAGACTGCGGGAAAATCACTCGGGGTGCACATGAACACTGGCCTACAAGCTCCATCAGAGCATGCCCAACAAGTCAGCCCTAGGAACGATAATACCCCTGACTTGGCCCTAGTCCCAGATGCAGCCCAATTAGTGGGCAACAGCATCCCTGAGATTCTAAACCCAGAAACTGCCCCAGTTGAACTAATTGTTGAAGCCTCGCCTCTTATCTTAGTACTAGCAAATACACCCATGCTGAAAACTGGACAGATCGAGTCACCAGATTCCTTAAGAAACAAGGCTCTCCAGTGGCTTAGTAGTAATATGCATATATCACCCTGGGGTAAGGAAAAACTATCTGACGATCTGCTTACAGCAGAAAGGGTTAGGTGGATTGGTACTAAGGTGAAGAAATTTCAAGGGGATTGTGTGGTCTTGAACTTCAGGGGCCCTGAGGTCCTGCCTGATGTCCTACGGAACATTCTCCCCCCACAACGTAGGACAGCTGAAATAGTTCCACTGACACTGGATTTCTTCTATAGCAGAAGAGGTCTAGTAGCCAAACCGAGCATATTAAGAACAAAATGGACAGTTGTGGGAAATAGAAGGGCCAGGTCCAATCCAGTATGTGAGTGGGGGCTAAACTTGGACAACCAATATTCTGTGCTAACTGATTTAAATGAGTGTGATTGACTCGCATGTGTCTCTCCTGCCACCCTAGATACGCAGATGGTTCAAGAATATGTTAGCATTTCCCTGATAGACGAAACTACACTAGCCCCAGATGTACTTCGTACTTCCCTCTCAGAGGAAGAAAATAGAGTTCAGGTGGAACAGGAAAGAACATTGGAGGAAATTGAGATGCCACCAACATTGAGTAAAAATGTAATACTAGGAGTAGATCCTGCAGAAACATTAAATATTCCTGATAATGTTCAGATATATCCCCAAAAGGCTAATTCGCAATTATTAATTATTTCATGGAACATAGCCGGAATTACTAATAAACTAAATATTCCAGATTGGGTGGATTTTATTACCCAATACGACATCATCATGTTCCAAGAAACCTGGTCGCTTACACCAATTTTCAGGCAAGGGTATTTGAACTTTTTTGTCCCGGCAATAAGAAATCGAGTGGGACGTCCCTCGGGGGGCCTGTTAATTTGGGTACGCCAAACTTTGAATTGTTCGGTCAAGCAAAGGTCTATACCATCTAACGACATATTGGCACTTGATATTACCTGGCAAAATGGTCAACAGTTAGCCCTGTTTAATCTCTATTCGAGGGGAGTTGCCAGGGGTAAACCATCTGAGACTCTAATGTGCCTCGAGAACAATATTGAACAGCTACCAGACCCTACCTATATAATAATAGGCGGGGATTTTAATACTACCTTTGAACCCTTGGGTGAGGAGGATAAAATCCTGGCCGAAGACGAGGATACCAAGTGGGGAATTCCCCAACTAGATATCCCTGTAATTAGGAAATGGAGCACGGTAGCAATACAACTGAAAAGTTTTTGTCTTTCAAGAGGACTTAGAGCAGTAAATGGTCGAGCAGTGTCAGATTCTATGGGGAAAAATACCTTTGATAATGGTCGATCGGCCAGCAGGATAGACTATATACTCCTGGATGTAAGGGCCTGGGATAAACTGGTAGATATGGAAGTGAAGGATAAGATTGAAAGTGACCACAACCCATTGTGCCTGACACTACATACCTACCATGACAAACCCGAGCATCCTAGAGAGGGTTATATGGTTACGCAGGACCTAGTAAGTTCAAACAACTCCCGATATTTGAAGTGGAGTATGCTCCTAGAAGATATTGCTAAAATAGAGTCTCTAAAGAAAGTTGTGGTGGACGAAGTTGCCAAGATTAAGTCTCATTATGGACAGACTGATTTTATTGACTTTATGATGGCTGCCCATGAGATACTTTTTTCTGTAATCCAAAGTTTCTTTCGTAAAAATACCTCCACAAATAAAACGAAGAAAACACAAGAAACTAGAGGGTGGTATGATAAGAGCTGTAGGACAGCACGAGACAATCTTAGCAGGGAACTAAGAACAGGGAGGCCAGAAGCAGTAAGGCTGGCGAGAAATCTGTATAGACAGGTTCAAAAATTAGCTAAGAAGCGTTGGGACGAGGATTTCTGGCAAGAACTCAAGGAGGTATGTGCCTCCAAGGACTCTAAGCGCTTCTGGGCTTCAGTAAAATGGGCAAAGGGTGGTATTGCACCCCAGCCTGCTAATAATGTCGCACAGAACAGTTGGATAGAATACTTTCAACCACAGTATGCCTGTAACCCCATGTTTAATAATGTCAGTCCTCCCCCATTAGTTTACTACAAAACACCAATATTTGTGGAGAGGGATGTGAGTATTGTGCTGGATTGTGTAGCAGGGGGGAAAGCCCCAGGCATGGATGGAATTCCGGCTGATATCTTTCTATCTGACCGGAAGTCCTGGTGCAGCTACTTTACAATGTTGGCCAATGCAGTGGCTATGGGAGGGAAAGTGCCTGCCTCATGGAAGGGTGCTGAAATAATTCCCATATATAAAAAAGGTGACCGATCCTTGGCTAAAAACTACAGACCCATTAGTCTGATTGATACAGCTCAAAAGCTAATGGGCCGACTAGTGCAAAATAAACTGCAGCAATGGATCGACGAAAATAACATCTTGTCATCTTATCAAGCTGGGTTCAGGCCCCTAACTAGTAGCGTCGATCAAGTTCTCAATTTTCTAACAATTTATTGGAGAAATGTCACCTTGAAGAAGGGGACATTGTATGCAGTTTTTGTAGATTTAAAAGCCGCTTTCGACCTGGTCCCCAGGGAAAAACTCTGGCAGACCTTGGCGGACGCAGACTTAAACCAGGAATTGCTCACACTCCTTGTTCGCCTACACGAAAATAATTTTGCTAGGATACGATGGGGCAAACAAGGAGATGTAACTGATCCCTTCCCGGTCGAACGCGGGGTGAGGCAAGGGTGTGTCCTAGCGCCAACCCTCTTCTCTATCTATATAAATGGTATCGTTAAACATCTAGAGAAGATTGCTAGTGACGCCCCTGTAATAGCCGGCACTCGTGTGCCAGTCCTCATGTTTGCGGATGATACATTATTACTTTCCCGCACCCCTAGTGGGTTACAAAAAGTAGTTGATGCCTTTGGTGTATATTGTGATGAAAGGGGCCTAGAACTAAACACTACTAAAACGAAATTTATGTGCCTCAATCAGCAGTCCTCTTTCAAGGGTGTAATAAAATACAAAGGAACACCACTAGAAAGAGTGGACTCTTTTTCATACCTAGGCATCACTTTGCAAGAAAACATGAGCTGGAAACATCACATAACCACAACCCTACTAAAATTTAGACAGCTAGCAGGTGCCATCTCTTTAAAACACCGAACCTCACTGACAAAGCCTGTAAACTGTGTGATGGAAATTTATTCTATGAAAGTCCTGGGGGCTTGTTTATATGGTTCTGAATTATGGGGTTTCTCAAACTTGAGCGAACTGGGCCAAACTGAAAACAGGTTTCTAAGAGGGATCGTAATGGTCCCTCAAAGCACACCAACAATCCCGTTAAAACTAGACCTGGGTAGAAAATCAGTTGTGGATATAGCAAGGCTTCGGCCCCTCCTATATTGGAGAAGAATTATGGTGACCCCAGAATTAGGCCACTATGCAGCAGCATTGATGGATGTCATCAAATTCGACCGTTTCCATACCATCCCATGGTTAAGGGAGTTGCGGGGACTACTCAAAAAATTGAAATTGGATTATCTATGGGACAACAAAGACCTAGCTTGCTTTCCTACCAAGGAAAAGCTAAAAGATCTATACTGGGAAATGGTATATTTTACAATGTTTAGTGACAGCACAAGCGCAAATTTAACATCTCGCTTCTTAAATATAAAAATGTATCCCTCATATGAACCTTTTTGGGACCTAATTGAAAAACCATACGACAGAAAACTTTATTTTCAATTTCGGATTGGTACATTACCTTTGAATGCGTTCAAAAAGCATTGGTCCCAGGCATGGGATGAACACTGTCACCATTGTAATGAAGAAACTGAACACATCTCCCATTTCTTGTTTTGTTGTCCACTGTATTCGTCCCCCAGACGCAAGTGGCTAAAACCGGTTTGCTTAAAGTTGGGAACCCGAAGCCAATCTGAAGCCCTTAGGATACTTGAAACAGACTGTACAACATTATATGTGGTTGGTGTAGCAAAATTTTTGGCCTGGTCATGGCAAATTCGAACCCGATCACTAACGGCTATTGTATTATAATGAAATTATGTATATCCTTAACCTGTTCTTTTGCGACATAGATATTGCTTCTTGTTTTTTAAACTTACGGAATGTGACTTTTTAAACTGTAAAAATGTGTTGTAATTTCATGTACTTTTTACTATGTATTATTCGACATTGAATGTTTAATATGTATTTTTAGAAATATTTTTATAAGTAGTATTTATTGTATAGGGCTAGGTGAATGCTTTTATGACAAATGTCGAATAAAGCTTTATAAATTGAAAATTGAAATGTGGCTGCTCTGCTTTAGCTATCTCAGCAGTACTTGTTTCACCCTGGTCAATCTCATCATTTAACATTTGAAAATAGTCTGGAAACACTGAACACTGAATATTGTCTTTCCCAACATTGAAAGAATCTTTGTAGCATTCATACTCTCTGAGTAATTCTGATTTAGCATGCCAAGACTGGAAGAGTTGTAAAAGTGCCTACTAGGTTTTCTGTGGTTAATTAGATCTCATTTTGAGTGTCTGACCAAACAACTGTCACATCCAACTATTGCATATTTCCTTTCTTCTATGTTTTCTGTTACATTGTTTCTATATCTGTAGTGTTGAACTACTTCATAAAGGCACATGTTGTCAAGATGTAGAACCCTTCTTGGATAGTATGTGTCCAACCTGTTTGATTTCACAATGTCTGTACTTTCTGGGTTGAACTCTGCTAGATACCGAATTTCTGGGAAAGACCCTATTTTGTGTACTTGCTAGGCCTAGACATACCCAAACAATTCCCTTTGACTTTGAGAACAAAGTGACCCAGCTCAACCAATCACATCGCTCGTAGGACCCTGTCTCTCTATGGGAAAGCATTTTCAAGCTGATGTTGTAAAATGTCTTGGTTACAGTCTTTTATGCTGATATCCCCTACCACATCTCCTTCATCTCTGTCTTCCCTGATTTTGTAATATATGAAGTGACATAACAAACAACAGGGATGAACTTGTCAGCAACAAATTGCATATAAATATTAACATTCCACATTTTGAGAATCACAGGGTTATAGTCATTAATTTACTTGTTCTTCTGAGGTTGAATGTGTTTTTTGGTGATTTTCGTGCCAGTGTATGTCTGAAGGCAGATAAGAAACTGTTCACTATTCCTTGGGAAATTACAGGTCAAGAAATCCAAACCAACATCTTGTGTAAAATGTTCCTTTGCATCTGTATTATCAACAACAGTTTGTCCCATATCAATGTTTTTGAAAGGGCAGAACTTGTGTCTCAAATCTTTTTCACCTCTTTTTTTGTGATGGTGCATGTGACATACTGCTTTATGAAAGAGAGTACAGAGAAGACTCATCACTGTCTTTTCCAAATTTTGGTGGATTCTTTATTCATAATAGCATTTGAATATGAGGAGCACCTCTTGTTTGGTACTTTTTAAGCTGAACGAAATCACTTACTTCAGCAAGAGGAGGAACAGTTTGTTGCAGATGAAAAACAGCATGGTTTCAAACCTGTGGTTAAAATATCTATAAACATTAGCAGGATCCAAAGAGCACATTTCTCCTACTGTCTTCGCATTGATATCCTTAATGTCTGAGTTCGATTCTATCCAAAATTAAAGCAGTTCATCCCTTACATACTCAGCACAGCAAAGTATTAGATACCAAGTAGATGGACCCAAGTTTCGCAACGTACAGTACAGCCCTCCATGACAATGATACCAATACTCCTTGGTGCCATATCGGCACAACATCAAATAAATCAAGTTGTATTCTAACGTTTCATCCTTTCCATGACATTTGTAAATGAATTTGTTTGGAAAAAGATTTTGAGGATAAACTCTTGTCTTCATGTGGTTCACGGCATATGATAGTCCTGATGAGTCACTTCTAAAGACAAGATTACAAATATATGGAATACACTGACAAAATCTAGGATCCTCTGAATATATTCAGGTTGGTCGCTATTCAGCTGCTAGTATTTGTATGGGCAGTCTTCATACCGGCAACCGGCTTCAGTGGGAGATAGCTGTGGAAAGCAGTGAGCCTCTAAACCTTTTTCCTGCACACTCATGGGATCTCCTTTTGCTTGTTTCATTTGAAAGAGATCAATAGCATCACCAAAAACTTCATTAGGATGTAATGGATTAATACTACAGTGTTTATAAATTTCTTCTCATCTGGATCATCCAATTTTTCAATCTGTCCACTCAATGGTAATGTTTCCTCCTCAACACATGTTACATCATTAACAACAACAGCATTTTTATAATACATACTATTTTTACCAGGTATATTGTGGCTTTTTTACTTCTTTAACATCCACTAATTCTTCCCACATTGTTTGGTTCTTGGTATGTACACGATTTACTGGAATAATAAGCAGTTCATCAATATCTCTCTCTACCCCTACAGTTTTAATATTACATTCAAAATTTATAGCTGAGTAAATATATCTTCCTTTATGACCTTTCTGTAGCTCGTTTAGAGGCAGCTTCCCTTTCTTTGTTTCTATATGAACTTTTGTCTGAAATGGATGTGTATATTGTATCAGAATTCACGAACATTTAATTATCATAGGTCTTCTAGAATTCATACTACAACTTGTTATGTACTGCTTTAGCAGTCCTTTTGTGAACTTCTATCTTATCATATCAGTTTCTACACATAATTTGCTGTGTGGTCAAATCAAACTGTTGCTTTACAATAAAATATGCAGCATATTATTGCCCCTTATCTCTGTTCTCCTGTTCAGTTTTTGAGAATACAACGACATTATGAGTTTGTTTTTTCTAGTGAATGCATCAACAGCAAATACAAACACAGTTTGATTTCTCTGTAGAAACTGTGTTAAACTTTGCAATCACCTGTGCAGAGTTACCAAGACTAATACATGTGTCCTGTTTTCCTAACACCTGTGTATACCAACTCCTTATTTTCCCTAGACTCCAGTTTAACACCAAAGAAACAAAACAAAACATCTTCACAAAACCTTACTAAGTCTGCTACTGGACCAAGCAAAGGAGCTCTATTCAATTCTCCTAAACACAAGGCAGGTCTTTTCATATAATAAAGCCTCCTTACTAAATTTTTCATTTTTGAACGATGAACAGCCAATATTCTGAATTGATGAAAGGTACATTGGCACACTTTCTTTGATAGGCACCCTAGTGAATATCCCTGTAAATTAGTAAGCTTCCTGATTTTACATGGATCTAAGTCCTTGCAAAATCCAAATGTTCTGTTTCAGACTTTTGCATGAAAACGTACGTAGCAAAGCTCTCAATATATGAATTGATTACTACAAGATACACCAAATACTCTACAGTTCGATTTGTATACTGGGGCTTGTCTATGCCTTTCCTGTACCTCTTCAGCTATCATTTCTTCAACATTCCTAGATATCATCTCCTCTTTTGCAGTGGGAGTACCAACCTTCAACAGAACAAAGGAGAGTATGCAGTTCCCCAATAGAGAGGGAGGATGAGCCAGCGTGGGTGGAGACACACAGGAGGAGAATCCTCCTTTTCGGAACTAGAGTCCTCACACACCCAGCAAGCTAGGTGCCATGCTTCATCATATGGACTCGCTCCTCATCGGGTCAGCGGTGCAATACCCAACAAGAACCCATAAAGGGGCTCTTTACCGGAGATCTTCTGTTCCTGCCGTATTGTGCGGTGGGTGTGAGGGCCCTAGGGGTGAGTGTAGATGTGAGTGAGTGGTTTAAAAAAAGGTTGGACCCGTTATGGGTGCAAGTCCATATGTCTCCACCCACGTTGTTTAATCCTACCTCTCGATTGGGGAACTGCATACACTCCTTTGTTCTGTAATATTTGGGCACGTACCTTTGACCCCGTTTAACAGCCCTCTCTGTCCCTCTCTTTGTTCAAGAGTACCATCCTTCGTCTCACAACATAGACCAGTTGTTTCAAATGCATGCACTATTGTGTTCCCTTGAAAGTAGCATTCTTCTTTAAAGGAAGGTTTAGCTCTAGATGTATGCTTTCATTCTCCTCAGAAGATTTTACAAAAATATCTAGGTTTTTATTCTGTTTTTTCCTCTTCATAGAGAACAATGTTTTATCAAGTGATCTCACTATGTTTATTAGTGTTGTAAATAGAAGTCCTCAAGCCAGGTATATTTTAGGTTACTTTATTCAGGTTGGGTTCCAGGTGAAGTAATTAAGATGGTAATATAAAAGACCCACCAGGAGTGACCTCCTTGTCACTCAGCCTGCCTGGTGCCAACTGCCAGTTGAGGCCAGGCTAAGCCCCCAACACTCCATGATGTCACCCAAACATTCTAGTGGTGACATCATGTGAGTCACAGTGAAATCCCATGGGCAGAGAAGAGACAGGCTAAATATAACAATTATTAAGAGAAATAGTTAACACTTCATGATGAGTGAATTATATACTACATTTTCTATGCATTCTTTTTGCTTTATACTTTTCAACAAAATTTGTATTACCCTACTTCTAAACATTCTTCCCCTTATGTCTTTGTAGTGTTTCTGCCTTACTGTCAAATGAGTTGTTTTTTCAAACTTTTTTCAATTTGAACATGTTACTGCTTTTTGTTTCTGAGTTGATGGTAAAGCTTCCTTTTTATTCATATCATTTTCCACATTTTTCATTCTACTGAATATTGTTTTAAGAAACTGCGTAATTCTCTTATTAGCAGATGTTTTTATCCCACTACGGTCTGTCCTTAATCTACTTTTTTGTTACCAGTTTTTTGCAGGTAGTACTGTTTCTTTTTTCTGTTCCTCCTCTGTTTCTTCTTTGTCAATGTAAAATATTTTCTTTGAACACAAGTAGATATCTGAAACCAAAATACAGTATTCATTTTATGTTACATACCTCAAGCAACTAAATCCTTATATAATTCATTATATCCGTATCTCAGTCCATTCCACAGATATAAAACATTATAGGTCTACTTTCACTCAATCTACATGTCTTACCTTCCAAGCAAATATCATCCTGTCCAATGGACTACCTACGGCCTACCTTAGGGATGACTTATATGTAGTAATTGGGTAGTTTAAGGCTTGGTAAAGTGGTTTGAAATGCCATGTTTACCTGGCGAGGGCAGTGCCAAGCATTCTTTGTACTCTACAGAGGCAATAAATGAGACACACACTCAAGAATAAATATGAGACCAATTTATAAAAATAAGATAAATGTTTACGGAATTAATAAGACACAGAACACTGTCTACCACCTAGGGCTGGCCAGGCAAGGTGAACACCTTTCCTGAAATTCCACCTTCTTGGAATGGTGGAAAAAACAACTTACCAGGGTGCCGGTAGTGCCCCTTCCCACAGGAAGTGGTCACTACAGGGTGTATACACCCTAAAGTTAGATAGCCCATTGGCTTTTAGTTGTCTCCCCTTGTAATGCCCCTTACTTCCAATTTAAGTGGGGTCTCTCCTTCTAATTTAACTAATTTTCCCACCTTTTCTCACTCCAAAAGTGGAGCAGGAAAGAGGGTCTGGTTTCCCCACCCCAACTATCTGGAGGTTCCGGGGATGGATTTCATAGGCAGCATCACCTTTGAAGCTTCCTGCCGATTTAACCCATCCTGTCCTGGGGGAGTTGTGAAGCAACTCTGCCCAGAGCATGCTGTGTCTCTGTCCTCTGAGAGAGCTGGCTCTCACCCCATGGGTAAAAAACATGGCAGGTAGTGGTAGGCTGGCAAACACAAGTCATAAACTACACAAATGCTTGGTAGGTTTTCAGGGGAACCTCCAAAAGTGTTGCCTGTGTGAATTTATTAATAAACACCACGGCATCAGTGATGATGTATTAAGACAAGATGTTTGGCACCAAATATCTTGGAAATCAGTGAAGCCAACATGGAGATAGGACACTCATGTTGACAAATGTCCAGCCCATGTAGTGTTCATAGCTTCCCTGGGCACCAACAGCATCTCAGAATAGACTGGACATTGTTGGATGATGTCTGCTTATGCTGATATACCCTTGCATAGGATATAGCACACCATGTCTTAGGGCTGAAGGCCTGCTGTAGAGATGACTTATCTATACCTTATGCAGTGTACGGATGGGTGGCATTGCACACAGGCTGCATGCCATGTCGACTTTTCAAATTTCTCTGCACCAAGACACACAACCTGCTATGGCAAAGAGCATAGCCTTGGTGAGTGGTCCCTGAGGTGGCACAACCAGTGCTGCAGCTCAAGAGGACCCTCTTCAGTACCCATGCCCTTGGTAACAGGGGTCCCATAATGAGGGATTTACAGAGGTAGCAGAAGTAGTGCTAATCGTGGTATAAAGTTTGCGAAAGAGTTCTGGCACTGTGAACCTTTTTAAGAGGGACCCAGTGCACTTCCAGTTTGATAACACATCAGGCAAAAAGTGGGGACTAACCATGAAAAAAGAGGCATGTTCCTTCAACATTTGACTCACCGAGACTTCAGAATACATATTTAACCTTCTAAGCACATATTACCCTGACCTATGACCTATCTATGATGGTTTTCCCTTGCCCACCAGAGGTGGCATGCTTCATCATTGGGAACCTCCTCACACTGGGATGCCTACTCACGGTGTGGCTACATCCCCATCACTGAGAGGGAGGAGGTCAGGAATATTTTAGTATTAAGAGAGGTATGCTTAATACCAAGTAGATGAGCTCACGGTGGTGAGGGTAGTAGATCAAAGTGAAAGTGATGGTTAAAACAAACTACAGGTGTCGCAAGTAACTTTCTAGGGGCAACCCTCGGCTAGGATTTAAAAATGACATAGCACTGCGGGAGTGATTCACTCTGCTTTAGTGTCAAAAAAAGGTCAACATTTTTCATCCTGTGACCCAAGTAGGTGTCACATCTTTCTTCATGACCTATAAATAAGTGCTGATGCACAAAAGTGTTCAAATAAAAAATCAACCAAACATTTGCATGGCTGATTGAAAATCATCCAGTATAAAATACCCATCCAGTGATCCCATGGAATGGTTAGGATAATCCAGCTAGGTGAATGTTTTCTATCATGAAAATACATGTGACTAATCTCATATGTAGAAAGTAAGGGTGGGAGGTGAACCCTGCTTCAACCGGGGAGTTTGCAGAGTTTTGCCAACGGTGCACTCTGACAACAAAGGCAGCAGCTCTGTCTTACTTACTTCAGCCTCAAACTCTGATCCCTGGTGACAATGAAAGGGCGTCATTACTTAGTTAAGCAAGGGTGAGTCTTTGTCTATTGTCTTCCGGCAGTGTGGCAGTTTACAGCATTCGCTGGCAGCTTGACAGTCCCAGCTGGCTCCACTGATGCACTGTTGGTTTCTGTGTTCTCGGCAGTCTCAAACCATACTGAGGGGCACGCCGTAAACCATACCAAGGGGTGCTGCCTTCACCATGAGTGTCTAGGACCTGTTCAGGGACTTAGTGGCTTCTTCCGAGTCCCGGGAAGGAGGTAAGAGGCTACACCCTCCCAACATACAACACTAGGAATAGCAAGTGACATGCACTTGTCTAATGCTCCTGCAGTGCTTGTATGCTCACACCTGACCTTTCCACTTACAAGGAGTGGGTGGTTGACTTGTAACCAACTACAGGCTTTAGAAGGAGCAGTGCTGGCCGCACCAGAGCCACATGTAAGGCTTTTCCCAAAGCACAACAAGAGAGGGAGTAACTGTTTGTCTCAGAGATTTGAAGCTGTAACTAGGTCAGAGTTTTGGTACAACTCCACGGAATTCCTCATAGTGCATCTTTGAAAACTCCACCCACCCTTAGTAGAAAGCTCATTCATATGGCATCAAATTCCCAATTCATGCTAAACTGTTGTTCTGCATATTACTGCACTAATAGGCACACTACAGACCGGTTTGGCCACAGCATTCCTATTTGGGCAGCAACATGCGGAACAAGTTGTCATTAATTGTAAAACACTTTGGTGTGGATTACACTGGCAGGAGTATGAATATTGGGCATGTGCAATTACTGCAATCCACATGGATAATACAGACGACTGCCAATCCTGAGATGCATTTCACCAGCTTTTTAGTTCACTTGCATATACAGTTTACCTATTTTGAGAGTCCACTTCACTTAGGGGCAACTTTTTGGATTGAATTAGTATGGCCAGACCAGCCATGAAGTGCACCGCTGTGAGACCGAAGCAGATTCACAGCATGCCTATTTTGGCAACAATGTGCGGAAAAACTTGTTGGCATTAATTATGAATGACTTTGGTGTGGATTACACTGGCAGGAGGATGAATATTGGGCATGTGTAATTACAGCAACCCAAATGGGTAATCCATGGACTGCCGATCCCGAGACTCATTGCATCAGCATTTTTGCTCAATTGAGGATAATAAGGGATTGGGGAATTATGGATGTTGCTGTTTTACATTTGCTGCCTTGGAGACAGGATGAGAAGTCCAAAAGGCATCAGGCATTGCACCACCTTTATATGTGACTTATTGGAGCTGTTTCTTGCAAATAAATGTTACTTATTTTGAGAGTGCAATTTGTTTTGGGGGCAAATTCTTGGATTGATTAGTATGGCCGGCCCGGCCATGAAGTGCACCACTGTGAGAATGAAGCGGGTCCTTAGTGTGCATTTTTGTGCAGCAATATGGAATGCAACAGGTTGGCCTTAATTGTGAAGCCTTTGGTGTGGTTTACACTGCTAGAAGGATGATTAATTGGCATTTGTATTTACAGCAGCCCTCGGGTAATACATGGACTGCGAATCCCGAGATGCATTGCACAAGCTTCCTAGCTCACTTGAATATAATATGTGATTAGGGGATGGTTTGGGAGTCATGTTGCTGTTTTATACCTGCTGCCTTTGAGAATGGACGTGAATTCCGAAAAGTGTCAGCCATTGCAGTACATTTTGCCTGTTTTGCGAGTCCACTTCGCTTGGGGGCAACCTCTTGGATTGAATAAATATATATAATTGTTACATTGGTAAATTTAAAAAAACATTATATTCAAAAAGTGTTTAAACATGTCCACTTTCATGCATGTGTATGTGTTTGTTTGTTTCAATAAGTAAATATTTACATATTTTTTTAATTATTTAAACATATTTAATTTACATTATATTAATGTTATATGTTAACATATTTAAGTTGTACGTATTACAATATTCATGGTGATCCAATATTTCTAAATCTACACCACTTTTAAATGTTATCATACTGCTGTCATTATACCAGACACAATTAAAATGATATTTAATTTGTGTAGGGATTTTTCTCCTTAGACAAGTAAATAGCTGCTAATTTGGTTAACTTATTCTTGTTTAACATTATTTTACCAAGAACTGAAGCGTACGCCACAAACTCTTGGAACTTCATATCAACGTATGTTGATATAATGGTGACCTTGTACAAATACAACCAATTTAAAAGAGATGAGTTATTAATATTCCACATATCCAGTTACAATCTGCTTACCTGTCTCAGTTCCAGGTGTCTACCACAGTGACACTGTAAGCACTGGAGGTAAAGAAAACACCATATAAAAAAATGATATGTGTGGGCTGAAACCTGTTCAGCAGGCCTTCAGACAATCACATTGATTACAAATAAACAGCATCTTAAGAAGATATGTGGTGCAGGGCAGTTGATTTTTTCACTTTAAATTTTTTATAATTAGAGTATTTACTAGGGGCTCCATGATATTTCAGACCTCCCTGTGTATGCTCTTTTTCCTAGATTCAGACATTGGTGTTGACTACAGTAAGACAACATACACACAAATCCAGTGGATAAGGTGAGAAGGTCACCAATGTTAGAACTATTGTGCGCTTTCTGTTCACAGGATATGAAGATTCTCTGCAGGAAGCTGCTCTGTCTTTAATCTGTGGTAAAGCAATGAGAGGGCAACATTACACCGCCAGACGTCATGGGAATTTTTCCATTGGCATCAATGTTGGTCAGGGATAGCAGACTCCAGAGTGTAACTTGCTTGCTTGATTAGTGGCACTGATCCACACAATTGTGATGTACATTCAAGATAGGTATGGTCTCTGAATAATAAGGGCCTGATTGCGATCTTGGCAGACTGGGTTAGTCCATCACAAACATGGCAATATCCTGTTTGCAAAATTACAATTCCATTATATCCTATGGAACTTGTAATACGACAGAGAATATCTGTCACATTTGTGATGGTGATTCTCAACTGAGAAGATCGTAATCAGTCCCTAAATGTAGGCTGGGGCTAACTGGAAATATGTGTATCACTACCATACATATACAATGCTACAAGACAAAATAGCAGCAGAAAAATATCAATTACACAAAATATTTTGTGCACCTCATTTCTACTTAGTTATTTACAAAAGTGTTTTCAGTATAAGCAAAATGGCAGATTTTGAATACCACAGTCACTAAATACAGTATTTCCATCCAACACAGAAAGTAAAATAGATTTTCCATGGGCATCAATTTAGAGCCAGGGTGGAAATGTGTGAGTTTCAAGAGAAGGAGAGATGGTAGCTAGATGGAATCTGGCAAACAAATATAAAGTCATTGATTAATTGGTATTCAACAGCATCCATAAAAGTGATTTCACACTGAATGTTTGCATATTAACATAAGTCTGCAATTCAACACATGTAGTAAACTCCTTGCCTCGTGTCATATACAAATTCACTGACATTGTGTCCCACTTGATTCTGACTACAACATTGATTTGAACACTCCTACTGTGTCAGATGGTAAAGCATATGATAATATTGCACGAATGCAGTACAATGCACCCATTAGTATTGCATTCTCTAGCATAATGTTGTCTTTAAATGTTTGGATCAACACAATCAATCTCAAAACATTCAAATTTGAAAAAGATTTTAAAACGTTTTACATTGAGACAGTCTACCCCTATCTAAAATAAGATTATTATATTAAAGTGGACTCATCAGTCCTATCAGAGTACCAGGGGAGTCTGACCCCAGAGAAGGCCCCTCCAAAAGGCAGAATGCTTTTTTAGAGAAGAGTGACCAAAGAAACAGAGTGAGGTTCAAACAACAACAACCATAGGAAATGAGGACAAGAAGATATTTTTACTGTACTGTGTACTGTGGTTGTTGGTTTCGCAATCGGGCAGACCTTACAATTGTGACACTTCCCAAAACCTTTTGTTGTTAGCCATAGTTCTTGTTTGGTTTTTCCTTTGAAGTGACTATGTATTAGTCGATATTTTAGGTTCCTGGCTCGTCTATAGGTTACACTCGGATGATTGCCCACAATTTTTACTACTTTGGTGTCCAATTGTAATATCCGCCAATTTTTTCTCAGGATTTTGGTTATTTCTTTTGATCCTTCTGAGTAATCCATGAGTAATCTTGTCCGATTTGAATCGTCCGTTTCACTCTTCAGTTTTGTTTTAAGACATTCCTCTCTTGATTTCTTGTTTGATTTTATCCAGCATATTTTTACTATGCTTTTATTGTGTTCTCTACATTCAAATCTCCTTGCTGTTACTGTGCTGTGTTTTTTTCCATTCCTCCTCTTCTGTAAATATTTTTCAAATACTTAAAAATTTGCCCTAAGGTATACTCTCTATTAGCGATTGTGGGTGAAAACTGTTAGCATGTAATGTGGCATTGGTGGCAGTTTCTTCCCTATGCAAGGTCGGCTGGATTTGCTTGTTTTTGATATACATTTCTGTATCCAGAAAAGTTACCTTTTCACTGCTAATGGTGTATGTGAATTTCAGGTTTGCTGCTGTTATATTTAGGATTTTAAAATATTCCTGAAAGTCCAAATCAGTGCCATCCCAGATGAATAGCAAGTCATCGATAAAGCGGAGCCACATTATCATCTTTTCACAAGTACATTATTTTGCGACTGTCAGGCTATCTCTTGTTCCCACCACCCCATCACAAGGCACGCGTAACTGGGCCTAAAGGAAAACCCCATTGCGGTTCCCTAATTTGACTGTTGATTTCTCACTGAATAAGAAGATGTTCTTTGTTAGGCATGTTGTGATCCTTTCTAGTAACATTCTGTTATGATTACTATAGTGAATGTTTCGCTCTCACAGAAAGAAACCACAGGCTGTCACTTCAATGTCATTCTCGATGTTTGTATAAAGTGATAGCACATCCATTGTGACGAGTTTGTATGTCTCTTGCCATGGGGCGTCCTTTAAATGTCTCATCAAATCATTTGTATCCTTTATGTAGGAATTCAATCTTTCCACAAAAGGCCTTAAAATGGTCAATGTAATTAGCAACAGTAGGAAAAGTAGTCGGCAATCGTCCGAGTGTAACCTGTAGACGAGCCAGGAACCTAAAAGATCAACTAATACATAGTCACTTCAAAGGAAAAACAAAACAAGAACTATGGCTAAAAATAAAAGGTTTTGTGAAGTTTCAGAATTGTAAGGTCTGCCAGATAGCGAAACCAACAACCACAGAAAGAATGGCGAATGGAAAGATGTGGAAAATAAGGAGGTAATCATATGCAAAACACAATCTTTAGTCTATTTGGTGGAGTGTCTGTGCTCCCTCAGATATGTGGGAGAACAATTTGTGAATTAGAAAAACATATGCGTGCAACTGTCAACAAAGACTGTACAAAGGCTGTGGCCAAGCACATGGAAGAGTACCAGGAAAGCAATGGGAAACTAGTCAATTTCTATGGAATTGAGACAATACCTTACACTTTTCATGGAGGAAACAGGGAGAATTCCCTAAGACAAAAGGAATCATGCCATATTTTGAATATGAGGACATTAACACCAGATGGACTTAATCAGAGTGAGGAACTGTACTCACTTATGAGCAACATATCTCAAAATCTTCCCTTGAGACAAAAAGTAAAGAAAAAAAGAAAAGATAAAGTGAAAATATCATAATCATTCATTTAAAAGAGAAAACAACAACTAATTGGTAGATAATCCGGAAATTGGGCCCCAACAAGTTGGAATTTACGGATATGTAAGATCAGCAACATAGACCCACTGGAGGGTTTGAAACTGATTAGAGGGACAGAAATGATGAAAATCTAGTCATTGAAAGGACTATATAAAGAGAAAACACAAGTAACAAGCTGGCACTGTGTAATATTAAGATACAGATTTTGTGGGGTTCTAAATTGTTCAACATCTGAAAACCAATAGATTAAAACAATATATGAACATTTTTAAATGTAAAACGGGAAAAATAGTTTTGCTCACAATGTGGGTAAATACATCTCCCATAATACACCAGTAACGTTAATATGTAAAAACAGGAAATTACATCAGTCAGTAAAATGTATTTGATTGGATTATTTTGAATAGGGAAATCGCAACATTCTGTTGTGAATAACATTTGGCGCCGGTTGAGGAATCTGCCTGAAAATTTCCTCAAATTTGCCTGGTGGCGCTCCGGACCTTCCCTGAAAGTTTGGGGGGGATTCGTCAAGCGGGGGCCGAGAAAAAAGAGGGGTCCCAAAACGTGTTTTCCCCATGTTAATTTCCATAGGGCGGTCGACCTCACTTTTAGCCCGAACGGCTGAATGGATTTCCACCAAACTTGGCAAAATTGTAGGGACTGGTAGCCTGATGTGCCTTTGCTATGTCTCAAGATATGTGCTCCAGTGGATTTTGAGTAATTTAGGTAAAAATAAATATATATATCTATAAGATCGCTCCGGTACGTGCACCGGGGCGCGAACCAGCGCGCTATGGGAGGTCACGCGCGGAAACTTGATTGGCTCTCGGGTGTCTGTCAACATTCCAAACAGTCCGGAGCGGCAGCCATCTTGTGTCTCGGTAGGATCGAGACACAAGAGGTGGCAAAAACAAAGGGGGAAATGACCAAAAGGGGGCAGAGTAGACCCCCCTGACCCCATAGGTTTGATGTGGGGGCCATAAAAGGGCCCCGCGGGGCAAAAAAAAAAAATGTATTCGATTTGCACGGGGGGAGCGCCCGGTAAGCGCACCGGGGAGCATACCGGGGAGTGTACCATGAGGGAAAAAGAATGACAGAGTTTTAAAAAATGTAGCCTTTTTTTATAAATTGGAGGTAGTTCTAAAAAGAATTGTTTTTTTTCTTCTTTTTGTTGTTTTATATTTTTTTAATGTTTTTTTCAACATTTTGTACTTTTTTTGGCTTTTATGAACAATTTTATATTTTTTTGGGTATTTTTATGGGGGAAAAAAAAACAGGGAATTGTAAACGGCTCAACTGGAGCAAAAAAAATCTGGAAAAAATTATTGTTTTTTGGGGCAATTGTGGTTGTCAACAGCACGGTTGATGTGCTTTATGCTTTGCTCACCGTAGGTGATGGTCTTACCACAAAATATACAAGTGATCTTGTATTGCCCAAACTGGGGTTGTATGTTTGGGACCATCTCCCTTGTGTCTGGTCCTGATGGAGTGGGTTGCTTTCTTTTGGAGGTGCTGGGTGAAGATTGGGGAGGGTTTGTGCCAGTTCTCTGACCTCTGCCGCAGCATAGTTGATGGGATGCCTGCGCTGCATGTGGCGAATCATGGTGTTATTGCCAAATGAGTATTTTTTGTTAGGGTTCCCCCTTGAAAGTTCCATGTTACAGATTAGGCAAGTCACCTTTGGTGCATTCACCTTTTTGAGGCCACTTGAGATGGAAAAAAACTCCCATACAATGTGCGGCTTTGGCCTATATGGGGTATTGTCTTCTGGCAGGAATGTCCTCCTCCCCTCCTCCTCCTCTTCCTCCTCCTCTTCCTCTTCTTCATCTCCACCAGTGTGGTGTTGTGGTGGTCCTCTTGGTGGTGGTGGTGGTGGCTGAGATGCTCCTGCTGCTGCTGCTACTGAAGCCATTTTTCAGTCCAAAAAAGTACAGAGAGGTCTTTCAACAGGTCTTCTTCACTCAAAGTACAAAGTGAGAATGAGGAAAAAAGGTGGGGGCTTTCATCATTAGGAAAAAAAAACTTTCCTGAACCAATGAAAAGTGTTAATTTCAGGTCACATGACCAGGGCTTTCATCATCTGGAAACCAAAACTGTCCTGCACCAATAAAAAGTGTTATTTTTAGGTCACATGACCCAACGCGCTTACGCTACGTGCCCACGGGTGCGCCCCGGGGCTCGCCCAGGGGCGCGTCGCGTAAGCACGTCGGATGCTTACGTTGCGCGATCGTATGTGCTCGAGTGCTTCCGGGTGCGTTTACGCCGTGCGTATCACGCGGACGCGGCTACGCGATACGTCACGATGATGTTTTTGTTCGCGGCAAAAGCGCTAACGGGACGCTCACTGGTACGCGCCCTGGGGCGCGCCGCAAGACTGCGCTTTCCGGTGCGCTCACCGGGACACGCACCGGGAGTGCTCCAGGGCAAAAAAAAACAAAAAAAAACATGAACAATATACATGAAAAATTGTATTACATAAATATACATTATAGGATTCATTGTAAAAAATATTACATTTCATAGCTATAGAAATTTGCTATTAAAAAACCTTTGAAATTCACTGAAAAAACCAAAGGTTTCACACCAGTTATAGTTAGGAATTAGCATTTAAAAAACCTATGAAATTCACTGAAAAAACCATAGGTTTCACACCAGTTATAGTTAGGAATTAGCATTTAAAAAACCTTTGAAATGATAGATGGTGGTATTACTGAATTGGTTGTTGTAACTGGTATGGGTATCTCCATTTTTTTGAAAATGTTAGTTTCTATTTTTGAATATGTGTTTCAAGGGTTACATTACACTGAAAGGAGGTCTGTCAGTCTGTCACAAGGATGGTGTCATCAGTGATGTCATGAGTGATGTCACTGACCATGTCATGAGTGATGTAATATGTGACGTCATCAGCAGTGCATTGCAGGCGCGCAAGTTATAGTGAGTCCAACTAACTATAACGTGGGAATTTCAATGGTTTTATGTCAGTAAAATTTCCAGCTAACTATAACTGGTGTGAAACCTATGGTTTTTTCTGTGAATTTAATAGGTTTTTTAAATGCTAATTCCTAACTATAACTGGTGTGAAACCTATGTTTTTTTCAGTGAATATATATATATATATTCACTCCACAAATACCGGTAAAGAGATCAAGGCTGTCTTGGGCGGTCCGAGTTACTAAAGCCAGCGCTTTACGAAAATTCACTCCCTGGCTCCCTTCAACACAGGAACCACTCGGACACCTCAGGTGCTGCAGAAATATTTATTCAGCAAGGGAAAAACGACGCGTTTCGGGGATTAGCCCTTGATCACGCTTGTGTGTACAACTGTCCACCATTTTTATATACATTACGTAAAATGCGTAAAAAACAATGTACACCTCATGTGCATAGAGTGGGTGATTCACTTGTTGTATGGAATCAAAAGTGCATCTGTGAAGGGCGGTATGGGTGAGTTAGAGTATGTATGGGTGTGTTGGTGAGTGAATTTAGTCTAGTGGTATATGTGTGAGTAACTACATATATTTTAAGGCAGTATATGTGAGTGTCGGAGTATATAAAGGACTATACATGAGAGTAAATTATTTGAAGAGTGGGTGTATAAATGAGTGTCTGCTTATATCAATGATTGTAAAAGACAGTAAGGATATCTTAGTATCTGCATAAATAAGTGATGTGGTGTGTGTATAAATAACGGAGTTGGTGTGTATATTTGTATACATGAATAAATGGGTATGTGATTGATTCATTGCATGACTGACTAGATGTGTGAGTAACTCAATGGATGAGTGGTAGAGTGTGACTGCATGGATAGGTGTATGAGTGCATATTATAGTATGTATTGATGAGTAACTGCATGTATAAGTGACTGGATGTGTGTGTGGACCTAGGAAATAGTGGGGGGTATGTAGTATCTGGCATTGTTGTGTGTATGGTTTTAAAAATAGTAGTCTGTATTTTAGAGTGCGTGTATCAAAGTTTATATTAAGGCATGAGTATGTGTACCAGATTATCACATGGAAGATGTCATCAGTGATGTAATTTGAGATGTCATCAGTGATGTCACTGACCATGTCATGAGTGATGTAATATGTGAAGTCATCACCAGTGCATTGCGGGCGCGGGACTTATAGTTAGCTCTACTAACTATAACAGGTGAATTTCTCTGGTTTTATATGCGTTAGATGACCAACTAACTATAACGTCCATAAACCTCTGTTTTTTTCAGTGAATTTCTAAGGTTTTTTTTCAATGCTAACTCCTAACTATACCGTCTGTAAGACCTATGGTTTTTTCAGTGAAAAAAATAAATAAATATATATATATATATCTCCAAACAAAAAAAGGTTGCCCTTAGTAAGAGCGCCTCACAGACAGCAACTCCATGCAGTGAGGACAACAGGCGCTTCACATTGTAGCTAAGTTTTTAATTTACTGAGGAAAGACTGGCAGCAAAATTCACTGGGGATTTTCCCTTAGAGACTCCAAATACCATACACCCAAGCGGGCGGGAGAACACGACTACAAATGCGGGACTCACAATAAACATAGGTGTTCTCTACATTTGCCTGCTGTCTTTGCTTTATTGAGGCTTGTGAACAAGAAGTAATTTTCGAAACGCGTAAAGCCTTGGATAAGGATACCAGCTGCAATGTGAGGCGCCTGTTGTCCTCACTGCATGGAGTTGCTGTCTGTGAGGCACTCTTACTTAGGGCAACCTTTTTTTGTTTGGATTAATAGCGGCTGTGCCTGTTTGGATTAATAGCGGCTGTGCCTAGCTGCAAGAGCAGCCCACCACGTCAATGCGGATCCTCAGTGATTGGAAATTCCATTGCGAAGGGAGGAACAGAGAGGTCCAAACGGGACTGACTGATAAGGAACAGTACGCCGGACACATTTCCACTGGGGTTTTTAATTTACTAAGGAAAGACTGGCAGCAAAACCTACTAGGGATTTCACTTTAGCCTACGAAGGCGGGACTCTCAATAAACACAGGTGTTCTCTACGTTTGCCTGCTCTCTTTGCTTTATTGAGGCTTGTGAACAAGAAGTAATTTTCAATATGCGTAAAGCCTTGGATTTGGATACCAGCTACAACGTGAGGCGCCTGTTGTCCTCACTGCATGGAGTTGCTGTCTGTGAGGTGCTCCTACTAAGAGAAACTGTTTTTTGTTTGCATTAATAGCGGCTATGCCTAGCCGCAAGAGCAGCCCGCCGCGTCAATGCGGATCCTCAGAGATTGGAAATTCCATTGCGAAGGGAGGAACAGAGAGTTCCAAATGTGAGTGACGAATATGGAACAGTACGCCAGACACATTTTCAGCTGATGTCTACCCACTGGGCTTTTTAATTTACTGAGGAAAGACAGGCAGCAAAACCCACTGGGGATTTCACTTCAGAGACTCCAAATACTAGACTCTCATTGCCTGTAACAGATACGATTAGTTCTTCAATTATACTCAAAGTAATATCTAAAATCTCCTGAGTATGAGGCTGTTCTCTTTCCATAAGTTTTTCCTTTATGTTCTTGCTCCTTGTATGAAAATATAAACAGTTAATTTTATCACTTTTCGTAATATGTAATACAAAACTACAGTTTTCACCTATTTTGGCCTACAAAAAATACTGTATAAATACTATTATCTAATAACATTACATTAGTAGAGTTTTAGTCCTTATAAGGATATCCTGTTCTTAGCTTTTCTTAAATTTTAACACCTTGGCTGCTATGGCTTTTCCCCTCCTGTGCTGGGAGGCTTTGAATCCCATTGTTCATGACAAGCTCAGCTCGTCATAAGCACAGCTCCAGTGTGCCTCATGACGAGCTGAGCTCGTCATGAGCAGCGGAGTGGTTAAAAGAGTCACTCCCTATGACTATAGGAAAAGACTCAGGCTTTTATAGTAAAATACACTACTAAAAAATGTAGAATATGTCTATTCACCTTACCCTTTTATTGTCCAGAATAACACTGTGTATCTGTGTATATTTAGACATCATTATCACACTACTTTTTGAATACTTCATGTGTTTACTCTATCTCTATTCCTCATTTATAACTTAGTCTAACCCTTCTAATTACCTACCCCTTCCAATTTCAAACTAGCCTCTCCTCTAGTATTTATCTGCAACCTTGTAGCTTACGGTTCTTTATTTTTCTTACTGCTTATAACCTATAATTAAGTAACATTCATTAACCTAGGCCTCTCAGTTTATTATCTAATTTTTATATTATTAATTTCCTCGTGTTCTTTTCTTCTAACTTTTCTTTATGTAGTTGCTTGTTATCTATTCTCTCAATCCTTCAATATCTTGTCTTTTTCATTATTGTTCCTTCTTAATTCAAAAGTCTTCCTACTATTCCTAACTCAATATGTTCTTTTCCCTTAAGACCTTGCTTAACATGAATTTTATCGTTTCTTGTTTTAAGTTAGAGAAAATACATCGACTGAGTACATTCAATATTTTGTATAATGTCAGGTAAATTTAGTTACTCACTAACTTGTCAAACAACGTTCTTTTACTCTTTAGAAATATTTCCACTTTCTCTTCACGAATGTCTAAGGAGCAATTGAAAACGGCTCTGAACTCCGGAACGTCTTCGGTGAAGTGCGCACTCATTAGTGAGCGTGCACCTCACCAAGGATTCCCCACAACTCTGTGGTAAATGACTAGATCGCAACTGCGTCTCTCAGCCGTGGCCCGTGGAGGGGCTTGCGATGGGGCAGGCATGGGGGGTGTGGGAGGGGCAGGGTGAGGGGTGATAAACAACGGAATCTGGATGATTGCAGGTAAGTAAACAATTACATTAATAAAACTAATTTCGGGTCATATTATCAACAAAACGCGATATCAACAAAAGGGGATACATTATCCCCGCTTTTATCAGCAGGAAAGTGGCAATAAAGCGGCGATAATCTATCTCATTTTATTGATAATATGGCACAAAATGCATGCTAATGGCTTCGTGGTGACGATCACACGTGGTTATGACCGCGTTGTAATGGCTGTTTCCCCCCATGACACTGCAGCAACCTGGTCTGGGCATCGTGGACTCCAGGGCAGTAGGCGGAGGGCCACACAACTCCTTATACTATATAGAAATCTTTGTGGGGTGATTGTTTCCGTGGTTTGAGGGTTGTGGTTGAGGCCCAAACATTTAATTTTGTAGGGCGGTACGTTTGCATGGGAAAATGTTGCAAGAGGTTTGTAAATGTAGTACACATTGTTTTGTATTATTTTGATTTATTTTCTAAGTTGTAGTCTATTCAGAGGAAATAGAAGTCATTAGTTTTCAATCCTAGTCTTGAATATCTTACTATACTATTTCAAAATGATTTCTATTGTGGACCGTCATACACCCCTCCCCCCCCACAAAATAAAAGAAGTATTTACTTTTTTTTCATTAACTTTTATCAAAACAATAACTAAACTAAACGTAATTATAACTATATTGCAAACAAGTAGAAAAGCAAGTTTAATAACAAACAATATTATAAGCAAATTGTTAAATCAACTTCATAAGAGGTCCGATTGGTAATCGGGAAAACAAGAAAGAAAATTAGAGTTTAGAATTATGTAGATGTGAGTAAATGAGCTGAAGCATTACAAGTCAAGGTAACTCTATGGTTTTACGTGTCTAGTGGGCCTTGTACATTTCACTTGTTATAATGCGGCGTTCAAGTGGTGTCTATATGGAAGTGCCTACTGCATTACTGACACAAAAGTGGCATAACGGGATTGTAAATATGTCGACTTATTTCTAATGCAAGGCTATGAAGGCTTTGTAGATCTAGGCCTCTGTGCTTACCGTTGTATAAACACTGCGGGTGAAGACTTCAGCCAGTGGAATTCACAACTTCAGTTGGGCTGGTCTTCTACATGTGCAAGTAGACAGCAGTGTCTATAGGTTTAAGAGAGAAAGAGAAATTATGTCACAGAGAGTGAGAGAGAGAAAGAGAGAGAAAAGAACATTAAAACTGTCTTGCGAAGCCTGGAGTTGAGATTTTTTCTTGAAAAGTGAGACGTAGATTTACAAGCTCCCTGCGTCACTTTACTCATGTTAAAAGTGACTCAAAAGTGGCATAATAAGGTTGTGGATCTGTTTGGCAGACTGTTGTAAGGTATCTGTTGTCACTGCTCGAAGGTAATTATAGATTTTACAGAGAAGCTGCTGTACACTACGCACTAGGGCCATATTATCAAGCCTGGGCGACAAAATTATCACCACTTTATTGGCATAAAAGTGCCGCTAAAGTGGTGATAATGGGTTTGATAATATCAACACTCGAAACCAGGAAGTGTTGGCGGCCATCTTGTGCCTCTGTAGCACCGAGTCACAAAAAAACAGTAAAACAAACTTGAGAAATAAGGGAAGGGGGCAGGGTAGGGACATTCTGATCCTTTACGGTTTCTCAGGGGGTTGTATATGGATTTTTAGGTGTACCGAAATCCGTACAATTACGAGCACGAGCTGAATGCTGATTGGCTGTCAATACTCCAAACCAGGAAGTGTTGGGAGCCATCTTATTTGTCACGACAGCCGAGTTACTAGGAAAAAGTAAAACAAAGTTAAGAAATATGGAAAGGGGATAGGGTACAACCATTCTGAACCTATAGTGTTGCTCAGGGGGTGGTAGATGTATTGTACGCGTACCAAGCACGTATGAATGATGTACAGCTTGAATGTTGAAAGTCGTCACGTAAACGTACGTAAGCAAGAAAAATAAAAATAATTTTAGATATTTATGAAGTGTAGTTTATGTGTTGTGTGGCTCTAAAAAGAGCTGTTGTGTTTATTGGGAAATTTTAGTACCTACAAGTAAGTACCAATGCAGAGTCTTAAGTTTATCAGGAAGACTCTGTTCCCCTCATATGTATAATGTACACCATCTCTCCTATAGATGCCATGCATATTGAAACGCAGATTGTTGTTGTAAATGGACCCCATTCGGTAGTCTCGGAAAAAGGCAGAAACATATTTATTCACATGTTTCCTAGCTTTTCCAAACTGTGGACAATAGTGGTTGGACCGCTTCCATTTCTGCCTTCGGCATATATTAGAATATACAAAGGCAGTTTTGGGGAACAGTGTCATCAATTGTGCAAAGGTGTCCTTCATAAGCATTTCCAAAGCTACCCCAGTCAAAGTGCCTAGGTCATTGCCACCACAGTGCACAATTATGTGGTCAGGGTGTTGGAGATGCATAAAGGATTTCACCAATGGCATCAGTTGCTGCCACTTTAATCCTCTCTGTCCAATCCATTTAATGTCCACATTTGGTAAAGTGAATTATTTTCTGTTGTGCGTACCTTTGGCTCCAGAAAATACAGCTGTGTCCCACAATCCACACTGTAAGCATTTTGAAGAGAGGTCTAGATGCACTCTGATGTCGTCTGTAAATGAAATGGTAGTTTGAAAAGTAAGATTTTTCTAAAATGGTAGACAACATGCAGTTTTGAAAAAACAAAAGAAATGATTGGTTGTTTGACAACATTTTACAGAAAACTAGGTTGCATGTTTCTGTTTTTTAAAAGCCTTATTTTTATTGTTTAAGAAAAAGTGATAGAAAAGAATGTTACATAAAATAAGCTGGGATATTCTCTAGTCAAGCATACTTGCTGTTTCAATTTGCAACAATGTATGATGAACTTTTCACCTGTGTGCTGAGTTAGGTGTTCCCTGAAATGTTTCAGATTGTGGAATGGGGAAGGGTTGAAAGTTTTGTTAGTTGGAAAGCTTTGGAATGTTAAACCAATAGAAATGTGTGTTTTCCTTTGAATTAATGTGTACAGGATTTTAATTGGTTATTTATATGTCTGCATGTGTAAAATGAGAGGGAAAAATGTTCAATTTCACGGTTGTGCTGCAAACACTGAACTAGAGAGATTTTGTAGAAGAATATCCACTGTGTGAGTGGTATTGTTGTTAATCTAGAATTCAATTTGAAAGGTGGGTTGAAAAGTTGTATAGGAGTGCGTGTGTGTGGTGTATCTTTGTACATTAAGGAATTATGGGGTATATTATCAAGACTCAGCGATACAATTATCGCCACTTTATCGGCAGGAAACTGCCGGTAAAATGTTAATGATGTTATCGCCTGTATTGATAATATGCTCCTATATTCGTCTGTTGTGAAACGTTTTATAATAGTAAATGTGTTTTGCTATAATGCATGCTATTATGTTTTTTTGTTTAATATCATTTTGTGCGTCTCTGTACATTAAGGGATTATGGGCCATATTATCAATAAAGGACGATACACTATTGCCGCTTTTATCGTCAGGAAACTGCCGGTAAAGCGGCGATAATGGTCTCGATAATATATCCTTGTGAATTCCCATAGATGCCAAGGTTATGGTGTTAACCTGGGCTTCTATGGGAATTCACAAGGATATATTATCGAGACCATTATCGCCACTTTAGTGGCAGTTTTCTGCCGGTAAAAGTGGCGATAATGTATCGCCCTTTACTGACAATATGGAACTGACCGGCATATTATTAAGGACCAGTGTTAAAATTATCGACGTTTTATGGGCAGGAAACTGCCGATAAAATGGCGAAAATGAGCTACATAATAGGTTCTTGTAAATTGCTATAGGAGCCCAAGTTCTGGCTCTTCTGATTAGATTGTTTGGCTTTCAGCTAACCTCATACGTTGATGATACACAAATTGTGTTATCTATTCAAAAAGGCGATGAGGCAGAGACCAGCTTAAAATGCCATACATGTATGCAGGCAATTGCTGCTTGGATGGCTTCAAATTGCCTGAAACTTAATGCAGGGAAAACAGAGGTTATCCTCTTTGGGAACACGGCACACCTGTGGACCCCTGACTGGTGGGCAGATACAATGGGCGCACTTCCTACGCCGGTTGGCGGGGTGAAACATCTTGGAGTGATTGTGGACTCTAAACTGGCAAACTGTGATCAGGTCAGCAAGGTTGTCTACTCCTGCTTTCTCATCTTGCGCATTCTGCGCAAAATAAAATTTCTTCTTCCGACTGAAAGCATGAAAATAACCGTCACAGCGCTCATTCTATCACGTCTAGACTATTGCAACGGTCTCTTCATCAACATCCAAAAGAGACAGTTGGCCAGGATCTAGACTGTGCAGAATGCGGCAGCCAGATTGCTATTGGGGACTCCTATGTTTACTTCGATTAGGGCAGGATTTAAAGCCCTCCACTGGCTCCCTGTTAAATCCCGGATCCAGTTCAAGGCCATGTGGTTAGTCTTTAAGGCTCTTAATGGTCTTGGCCCTGACTTTCTTAAGCCATTCAATGGTATGTCCCGGGAAGAGCCCTGCTCTCCAGGCAGGCTTAACAAGTCTCACTTCGACATTTCAATAAACAGAACTGGGGCGGTAGGAGCTTCCGGCGTTGCGCCGCTAAAGCTTGGAACTGCCTTCCTTTTTCCCTAAGGAATTCGACAGAGTTGCTGTAGTTTAGGAAAGGACTAAAAACCTCACTTTTCAGTTAACTGACTCCCACCCACGGGCGTTTGCCACAGCTTCTTTAGTTGGTAGTGCATAGCGCCAGGACACCTCAGGGTAGCAGCGCCCTCTAAAAGTCCCATTAACATTAACATTAACATTAACCTGGGCTGGTATGGGAATTCTCAGGGGCATATTATCAAGCTCATTATCATTGCTTTATCGGCATTTTCCTGCCGATAAAAGCAGCGATAATCTACCGCCTTTTGTTGATAATATGTCCCGAAATTTGTTTTATTAATTTAATTGTTTACTTACCTGCAATGATCCAGATTTTGTTGTTTATCACTCCTCTCCCTGCCCCTCCCCCGCCCCGCCTGCCTGCCCCATCGCAACTCCCTCCTGTTATATTGCAGTGTCTATTTATACTCTCATTTTTTATTATATTTTCCTTGTTTCATACTCCTTGTTCTTTTGTTGTAAGTCCTTTTATTTTTATAGTCCGAGGTTTGTCCTCATACTCCTCCCTCTGGGGCATTTTACCAAGGCGGGGCGATAGCCAAATATGCAGATTTAGCGTCCGTTTTTCGGCCGTTAAGCAGTGATAATTCTATCGCCCTATTAGAAAGCTGTCACTAACTGATGTTAGCGACAGCTTTTAGGCGATAGCGAGCGGTTTGGGGCCCACTTTGCATGTCTGCGATGTTTATCGCTAAATACATGCAAAGTGGGCGTACCCAACCAGTTAGCGACTGAAAGCAGTCGCTAACGTCGCTATCGCCTATTAGCAAGGCAGGCGTAGCGTTGGAAATATTTGCGCTAAGTGCGTATGGCTGAGATACCCGCCACCCCCTCTCAACACAATCCCCAAGGATGGGAAACCGGAAACAGTTCTGAAGTTTTTGGAGACGGGAGGGAGTGACCCTCCCGGGCCGTATTTATTAAAATATGAAACAAAATTAAAACATTAAAATAAACAGTTTCATATTATGTACAATTTCATTACCACATTGCGATGTTTGGCTAACCTTAACATATCCTCTAGTACAAAGGTTCTCCTAGCCGAACTAACATCCTACCAAACATTTACTTAACTTTTGAAATTGTACATCCTAACGTTTAAGGGCCAACGGCAAGGTCGTAACCGGTGTCAAGATCCCTAACCCAGACATATCCCCCTCACTTGTGAGGGGCGGCACGGAGGCTTACCTCGAGTGCAACTACCAATTTCCCTTGACTTGACGGGGGCCCCAATAAAACTCGACGCCACTTAAAGGTCGTACGAGGACTCGTGTGAGGTATCTAGAAGGTAGCGTAGACCCCCCCCCAAACCCCACACAACTTACCACATCTGCCGTCGCAGACGTACTGGCCCCGGGAAATTCCCCAGGAGGGGGCTGTAACCCCTCCTACCCATGAAGGGGCCTTGACCGCCTTCCCTTTCCTTTCGGCGACCCATCCTTAGAAGGGACCGCCTCCCCGTTGAGGGGCCAATGGCCACCTCCCCCGAGCGCCCCCATCCGTAATGGGTGACGCCCACTCATAAGGATCTTCCAATTAGTGCTCACCGATCATGACCTTACCGCCCGACCAAAGTAAATACGACAATGATAACTAACTAACCAAAGACTAAATATAACAGACAGTAGCAACAACAACTTTATTCAAAGCATGCCTACTGATGAACACTAAAGCAGAATTACTTTATTTGCAAAACATAACACAAAACGATCATTCTTTATTGCATACTCAAAATCTTCACGATAATACCGCAACCTGTAAACGAAAATAAGAATTATAAATCAAACTTTATTTAAAACCACTCGCTGTCTTCAGGGGCTGGTGGGTGGGTCAAAAATGGCTCTTCGTTCCGTCTCGAGCTCACGTGCAGCGAGGAGGTGCAGCTTCAGAGCACAGGAACAAGAGGATGCTTTCCGGTCTTGTTCCTCCTTTTATCCGTCTTCAGGGCGGGCGTAAACCCGCCCCTGCCTGCCCCAAGGGCGTGGCCAGCCGCGTCAGTGTCTAGGCCAACCCACTCTAGGGCGGGAATAGGCGCGCCCCGGCTACGCCGCTTCGGGCATACCAGCCGAGACTCGCCTCCCGCCCAAGATGGCTTCCCGGGGGGATCGTGGTACTCTGCCATACGTTCGGGGGGACCGATTGGTCGCCCCTTGCCATATGGCTGAGATACCCGCCACCCCCTCTCAACACAATCCCCAAGGATGGGAAACCGGAAACAGTTCTGAAGTTTTTGGAGACGGGAGGGAGTGACCCTCCCGGGCCGTATTTATTAAAATATGAAACAAAATTAAAACATTAAAATAAACAGTTTCATATTATGTACAATTTCATTACCACATTGCGATGTTTGGCTAACCTTAACATATCCTCTAGTACAAAGGTTCTCCTAGCCGAACTAACATCCTACCAAACATTTACTTAACTTTTGAAATTGTACATCCTAACGTTTAAGGGCCAACGGCAAGGTCGTAACCGGTGTCAAGATCCCTAACCCAGACATATCCCCCTCACTTGTGAGGGGCGGCACGGAGGCTTACCTCGAGTGCAACTACCAATTTCCCTTGACTTGACGGGGGCCCCAATAAAACTCGACGCCACTTAAAGGTCGTACGAGGACTCGTGTGAGGTATCTAGAAGGTAGCGTAGACCCCCCCCAAACCCCACACAACTTACCACATCTGCCGTCGCAGACGTACTGGCCCCGGGAAATTCCCCAGGAGGGGGCTGTAACCCCTCCTACCCATGAAGGGGCCTTGACCGCCTTCCCTTTCCTTTCGGCGACCCATCCTTAGAAGGGACCGCCTCCCCGTTGAGGGGCCAATGGCCACCTCCCCCGAGCGCCCCCATCCGTAATGGGTGACGCCCACTCATAAGGATCTTCCAATTAGTGCTCACCGATCATGACCTTACCGCCACAGGTCCGGATAGTTGACCGGCTATCCGGACCCCCCACCACACTCCTACCTAAAGGTCATGTTTAACGTCTTCAGCCAAGCTATGAAGTCTCCTATGAGTAACTCATTCCCAATCCGAGACAAATGAACACCATCCCCCAAGTACATACTGTCATCATTAATACATCCATGCGCGATAGAATGCAGTGCATTGGCACGGAACAACCTACTTACTTTGTTATTAATTTTTCTCACAGAGTGATTTAAAGCAGACACCGAAAAAGCCCCCCGCCACACTTTCCGTGGGATCATATGGGACCATGCAATCGTGCACCCTGGAACTCTCCTCGCTAACCAACTTCCAGTGGAAAGCATCGCTTCCAGGAGAAGTCGTCTACCAGTGGTGACCAAATCATTGCCCCCAAGATGTACTATGACTACAGACGGCGGTGACCTCGTCCGCCCTAGCAAACCCTCGAAAAATGATTGGAACTGGTCAATACAGAGACCGCCCTTTCCGTAGAAGGACACCCTGTACCCGTATTCCCCAGCCACGTGCACCATGTCACCTGCCTTGAATACGTCCGCGGCACGCCTCACGTATGAGTGGCCCACGACCCACACCTCCTTTTTAACAGCCGGTGATGTCTGACCGCTGGCCCGGTGTTGGGTCGACTGCATAGTCCGCCCCGCCTCGTAGGCTTGCGTAACTGAAAACCAAACAAAAACAAGAAGCGTGAGTACATCATTACGGCTTCACAACATGTGCAAACGCACATACCTTTTATAACAATTGGAGGACCAACGCCCCACACGTTTAACTTGTTCCACATTCAGACCCCTGGCTGTAGCCTCTGTAGCAGCCCCTATCCGAAAGGAATGGGTCCCAAATTCACCCGGGTTCAAGCCCGCAGCTGTAATCGACATCGCAAGCACCCGCTGAAACTGAAACCTTGTCAGTGGGGTGGCGTCAGCGTGTCTCAACAAGGTCCCCCCCCATGATGCCACCCTTTGTGTTAAATAATCCTCTAAACACTTCACTGGGCACATGGACGACCCGGGAATCCTGCGTATAATTATGCATTCACCCATCCCACTCTGGTCGGTTTTGGACCTCACAAACGAGACAGTCATCGTCTCCCCTCTGATCTGAACGTGCTCTGCGCACAGTCCTCCCGTCACATCCTGCTTGTTCCTTGCCACTAATTCGCTTACCCGCATAGCCCCATGAAATGCCAGCGTAAAAGCGGCTCGGAATAACACTGTCTCAAACTGAGACGAACATGTTGTAGGGAGTCTGGATAATAACTGGGCCAACCTATCCAAACCTATCGGGCGCCTCTCATCTACTCTGCGACCCTCAAGGCGTTGCCACCCACGTAGCGCTTTTTGCACAACGAAAGACGCTGTCGGGTCCTGGATCCCATGAGCCCTAGCAACAAAGGAAATGGCAGCCCGATGCCTCTGGGCCGTGGCCACCGTTTTCCCTGCCAGATGTAATGACATCAGAAAGTTCACAACCCCTTCCTCCTGGCCCCAAAGCTCCTCTCTAGCAGTCCCCAAAAAGGCTAAATAGGACCGGAACGCCCCTTCATATGCCTTCCTCGTCCTGGGTGCTAAACTCTCTCCCACGAGGTTACGAAGTTCGGGGCACCGAGAGACCAAAGAGCTTCCGGAAAGGGTGCCGGCTCCGGGTCCGCTGTGGGCAGAAAACCCCAGAAGGCCTGCATACGAAAACGAGAAAGGGCATCAGCCGCCTGGTTCATGACCCCAGGGACATGTCTTGCTTTGAACAACACATTCAGTTGCATACACAGTAGTACGATTTCCTTGAGCAGCCTCAAAACCCATTTGCATCGTGCTGCCTGACTATTGATACACTCAACCACGGTCATATTGTCAGACCAAAATACCACAGAGTGATCCCTGAACCCTTCGGGCCACGTTCTCAGGGCCACGAAAATGGGGAAAAGTTCCAGGAAAGCAATGTTACTTGTCAGTCCACTGTTATGCCACCATGCCGGCCATTTTTGTGCAGACCATCGAGCACCGAAAATGGCACCAAAACCTACACTCCCTGCCGAATCTGTCCACAGCCCCAGCTCCTCAGAGGACACGGCTGGTTTATTCCAGACGACTCGACCATTGAAATCCGCCAGAAATGCCAACCAAATGCGCATGTCCTGGCGAACCTCGGCCGAGAGCCTCGTGCGATGATGGCCCTCCTTCAATCCGCCCATGGTTTGAGCGATCGAACGGGAAAAGGGGCGGGCCATAGGTATAACTCTCAGGGCAAAATTCAACTGGCCCACTAACTGCTGTAACTGATGCAGCTTAACCTTCGCTTCACTCAAACACATTTGCAGGGATGCCCTGAACTTTAACACTTTATCACTTGGTAAACGGAAACAACCTTCTCCGGAGTCTAACTCGATCCCCAGAAACTCGAGGCAAGTCGAAGGACCCACCGTCTTACCTGGTGCCAATGGCACGCCAAACTGATTCATTAAAACACAAAATGCAGCCAAAGCTTGCCCACATTCCGGACCCCCGGCTGCCCCCAGGAACAAAAAATCATCGAGATAATGCATCACATGTTGAAAACCCGTCTTCTTTGTGAAGACCCATTGTAGAAAACTACTGAATTTCTCGAAATAGGCACAAGAAATTGAGCATCCCATCGGCATACATCTATCCATATAATACTGACCCTGAAACATGAAACCCAGTAGACGCTGATCGTCTGGATGTACCGGGAGCAACCGGAACGCTGACTCAATATCAGATTTTGCCATCAGCGCCCCGGGCCCCAGGCGATTCAAAATGGCCACGGCCTCATCGAAAGATGCGTACCGTACCGAACACATTTCCGGGTCTATCGCCTCGTTTACGGAAAGACCACGTGGGGCTGACAAATTATGTATCAGCCGAAACTCACCCGGGTCCTTCTTGGGGACCACTCCTAAAGGCGAACAGACAAAGTTAGCCACCGGGGGTACACTAAACGGACCGGCGACTCGACCTCGAGTAACCTCCTTCCGGATCTTTTCCTGTACCACGGTCGTATGCTGCAAGACCGATATCTGATTTTTGCATTTTTCCACACCCTGAAAGTCCCCCACTGGGATGCGGAAACCATATGAAAACCCGTTCCGCAACACCCCAGCGGAAGCACGATCCGGGTATTCACTGAGCCAGGGAATCATTGCCAAGGTATCAATCGGGGTAGGTAAAGGCGCCCCTCGGACTATGTTAGACCTGTTTGGCACCTCCTCTACCCCCGTTATCACCCGTTTTGGCTCTGCACGTGGACTCAGGATGGGATGATTGCCCACACCCACTACATTCGTGTTTAAATTTGCACGATCCCTGGGGCCTAGTACATTTACTCCTGTTAAAATTCCAACAAACCCCCTTTTTACCTGTATTACCGGTAGGCCTTGAGTGATTGTCGGTACCCGTACCTGATCGAAAAGGCGTCCCCGCATACTGACGGGAGGATTCGCCCACATTACTCCCTACTAATGGCACTTTCAACATACCAGTCTCCTTCATTTTTGACCAGGACACAGAATCATAACAATCCCAAGTTAAGTTTTTATCATGTTCTTTTGCTTTTCTGAAAAGATTATCATAGCAAAACCAATGATTACCCTCGTGTGATACCGAGTACCCCATGATCCTTGACTGATAACTCGGCAATTCGGGTAGCAATTCGGGCCTCCGTTCTCCCAAGATCGATGTGAAAATTCCCCATGCCTTGCCCCAATTGCCAACGTTTTCATTAACCTTAAAGGTGGCCATCTTTGCGCGCCAAACACTCGGATGCATGAGATCCTTCTGACCTTTAACATGCTCCATCTCATAATGATCAGTAAGCAACGAGAAGATGTTTACATATTCCCCTGCCCATATCTTTTCTTTAATAGCTAAAGGAACATGCTGACCCAACCTCTCCCTTCGAGAGGGAGCCGACTCTTCCCTCGCAATCGGCAATGGCCGCTTACCTGAACTGGACGCTGTCTCTGCGACTAAAACCGTCCCCTGTGGCTTCTCTACGGCCGCAGCCGGCGTGGATACCTTCGCTGCTTCACGAGTTTCCCGCAGTTGCTTCATTAACACCTGCGCGTCGACAGCCGTGGCGCCCTTGCTACTTTTACCCAACCACGCTGCTACTTGTGCTGCCAGCTCGGGCGGCATGTCTTCCCCGGACACGGGGGTGACCACCACGGGAATCGGATTCCCTTCTTCCGGCACAGGAGTGGGTGCTTCGAGCGGGGCACTGGGACCCGGGGTATCTCCCCCAGCTGCTCCTCTCCTGGGCCTCTTGCCTTTTCCTCCCGGGGCCGTTCCCTCCAAAGGACGTTTCGGGCCCCCTTCCTCATTTTTATCCATCCGCCTCTTTAGGTCGGTCATCTCCTTCATGAGAACACGCAGCATCTGTTCGGTAGTCATTCGCTTTCCCGCCTTCTTCGGCATTCTCCGACAGAGTATCTGTAAAACAAACGAGAAAGATTACAACGCTCAAAAATGGCTCTTCGTTCCGTCTCGAGCTCACGTGCAGCGAGGAGGTGCAGCTTCAGAGCACAGGAACAAGAGGATGCTTTTCGGTCTTGTTCCTCCTTTTATCCGTCTTCAGGGCGGGCGTAAACCCGCCCCTGCCTGCCCCAAGGGCGTGGCCAGCCGCGTCAGTGTCTAGGCCAACCCACTCTAGGGCGGGAAAAGGCGCGCCCCGGCTACGCCGCTTCGGGCATACCAGCCGAGACTCGCCTCCCGCCCAAGATGGCTTCCCGGGGGGATCGTGGTACTCTGCCATACGTTCGGGGGGACCGATTGGTCGCCCCTTGCCAAATATCTCCAAATACTAACACCTGCCCAGACCAGTTCTTAGCCATGTTATCCAATAGGAGTTGGATAACATGGCTAAGAGCATTTCGTCGCTAATGCGTGAATATCGCTGTATTCTCAGCGATATTCACGCATTTCGCCACTATCGCTTGATATTTTAGCACAATAGAGAAAAACGTTGCTAATAGCATGTTTTCTCTGCTAATATATCCAGCGATAGGCAGCAATAAAAACATTTCATTAAGCCTATTTAGCAATAAATATCGCTACTTGTTGGTAATATGCCCCTCTGTTCTTGTAAGTAATATAATAGAATATTGGATATATTTTTTTTGTAATGTTATATATATTTTTTTATTATAGGTTGTGTTTATCGATACTGAAAATACTGTATGATGCCAACGAAGTACTAAAAGCGGAAGCAATGAAAGAAAAGTGTGTATTTGAAGAGAAGTCATCAAGAAGATTTACATGAATAGAAAGTCCTGGTAGGAGCAGGAGCAGGAGCACTTTTTTGAGGAAAATATTAAAGACTAAGTAGTAGTGGTCAAAAAGAGAAAAATGTTTTTAGTGTATCAGCAACGAAAAAAAAAATAAGAATAAAGAGAAGAATAATGGAAAATCGAGTGCAGACAAAACTGTGTACAGTAAAAGGAGAAAAAATAAATTAATGGAAATTAGGAAAACAATGTTTTATGATAGATTTGTGACAAATTTAATTAAAGAAATTAAGGAATGTAAGAAAAAAAACAGTATTCTATAAGAAGAAGAAAGCTGTAGAAAATGTAGTTGAGAATTGAAAAGAAAATTGTTTATTTTAGTAATCAATAGAATTAGATCACTAGATAAGCCAATCCATTTAATGAAGGCCAAAAGTAGGTGGAAAAGATTAATTAACAGAAGTAATGTTTGTGAGTTTTTTTGGGTGAATGGAAACATACTTCAAGTTCTGAGCCTTTTTTAATGAAGAAAATTATCTTCAGAGTAATGATTTGTTGCAAGCAGTTGACACAAGTGGTCGTGCTTATGAGGTTAGAAATGGTTGTCCTATTGAGAAAGAGAAAATTGTTTCTAGATATGCAGAAGAGGTGTTAGCTGATGAAGTTTTAGGGAGACTTTCTAAAGCTCCAGTGCACACTTGGAATTGTAGTAGTATTTGCAGTGTGCGGCAAGAATCTATTCATTTTTTACGCAATTTCTTACGTAATTATACTAAGAAAAGTTTTAAACAAAAGATTAAGATGTTGCAAGGACTAGACCCTTGCAGCGTGGGAGAAAGTACTGGTTTGCAAGGTCATTCTTTGCCTTGTGTTTCTAAATAAGTATGTCGAAGTGTTTTTCACCATTTCAGGATGTTAGCAGTTCATCATACTCAAATGAGGAAATTAGTCAGAACATTGAATTACGCGAAAAGTCCAGCACTAATGTTAAAAACGTTGAACAGGGCTCTTTTGCATGAATCTGTATCAGATGTAACAAATGTTTGTGATGAAATTCAGATGAGGTACTGTGGTCCTCAAGAAGACAGGGGAGAAAGTGAGAGATTAATAGAAGAAAATGTGAAAGAGAATGTAGGACAGTGCAGTGTAGAACATTTTGAGCAAGAAATTATACAGTTTAAGGTGATTTCAGGTGAAAGGCAAATTTCTTGTATCTGTTGTCGACGAATTCATTATGAAAATCAGACAAGGACTGTTGATCTGTATTTAAAAAGTGAAAAGGAAAATAATAATGAGTGGAAGGATTTTACAACTTATTTGTTGGTAGAGAATTGTTTTTATTTGGGTTTTGATCAGCATATTAGTAAATATTGTTTTAACAAAATAGATGAGAACAAAATGCCTGCTAGAGCTGTGCAAAATAATCCTGAGTTGGTAAATATTCCTTTAGAACTGATGGATTTAAATACCTATGAGTCTATTCTTATTCAATGTGTGCATCCATTTTAGGCTATTGTTCATATGGAGCCTAAGACAGGAAAATTGCCTCCTTCTAATTTACAGAGAGGATTAAAGGGAAGAGTTGTATATTTGGCTCTAGATTTAAAGAGAAAATTGAAACTATTGGTGTAGAAAATGTAGAGGATGAACCTTTAGTTATTCTTGTTAATGGCGTTCCTACTAAGAGTAAGAAAATCTGGCAAGAATTAGTGGATGTTAGGAAAGTGAAAAAGGCAATGTTGTATCTGGTACAAAATGATCAATATTACAAAAATGTGTATGTGGGAGAAGAAGAAATAACTGTACAAGAAGACAGTGACTTGCCATCTGGACAAATTGAAAAAGTGGATGTGTCCAGAATTGAAGAAATCTGCGAACATAACAGTGTTCATCCATTACATTCCAAAGACATGATGGGGATTGCTATAGAGTTATTTCAAATGAAAGAAGCAAAAGTAAGTCCCATTAGTAAAAAAGCTTGGATGCTCGTTGTTTCCCTCAGTTGTTTCCTACAGGAAAAGGAGGACGATATGAGGAACGACCTGTGCAGATTCCTGCATCTGCATACCGGACATCAAGATTATATGCAGAAGATCCAAGATTTGAAGTACAGCAGAAAGATAATGTTTTGGAATCTCAGCTGATTAATCTGATGGCATGTCAGCGTGGTACTAATGAGTACTGGTACCATCGTCACAGATAACTCAAATCTATGCCAAGGAACTTAGGAACTTAGGAACTCCTACATGGTTCCCTTACTCTAAGCTGTGCTGAATATGCTTGGGATGATTTACTACAATTTCTTCGAGAAGCAAATCCAAATATACTAAATATTGAATACAAGACACCTGGAGAATTGTGCTCTTTGGATCCTGTTAATGTATGCAGGTATTCAATCATAGATTCGAAGCTATGATGTCTTTTATCACCAATAAAAAAATCCTCCTCTTGGAGTATCAAGCAAGAGGTGCTTCTCACATACACATGCTAATATGGATCAAAGATGCTCCCAAATTTGGAACAGCCTCAGATGATACTGTGTTGTCTTTTATTGAAGAATATGCTACATGTGTGCTACACAAGATAAGGACTTAAGACAAAAAGTCTTACGATTCCATAGCCATCGTTGTGGGAAATACTGTTGTCGAAAGTACAAATCTAAGGACAAATTCTACAGCAAATGTCGTTTTTCATTTCCTCGACCTGTAATATCGAAAGGAAGAGTGAACAGTTTTATGTCATCTTTGCGACATAATATCACAAGAAAGTCCCCAAAAAATACCTACAACTTAAGAAGAAATAAAGAGTCAAAATACATAAATGACTATTACTCAGTCATTTTGTCTATGTGGAATGCCAATATGGATATTCAATATGTTGCAGACAATTTCATTGCTGTTGCTCGATATGTGACATTGTACATAACGAAGTCAAAAAAGACGGAATTGAAGGAAATGTGATAAGAAATTTCCCATGAGAAGAGTCTAAGTAAGAAATTATACAGTTACAGTTTGAAGCTGTTATCTCATCGAGAAATTGGAGCGTATGAATGCTCGGATCGCTTATCATCTGCAAGTTTGTACTCTAAATCTAGAAGAATCATTTGGGTGAGTCTAGGTCTTGCTGCAACACGAAACCGAGTTCTTAAATCTGTACAGGAAATTGAATGTTTAGCTGAAAAAGAGCCAGAAAGTACTGATATTGTGAAAACAAACATGTTGGATACATATTATCCAAACAGAAGTCATCATCTTGAGAACATTTGTCTCTATGAAGTGCTGCAAAACTATATTTTTAAACTTAATATTACCGAAAACATTAATAATGGTATACATGCCGTTATAGGTTCTGAAGGATGTCTGGTGAAACAAAGAAAAGGGCATTTGATTAATCACCATAAACTGAGTTGCGAAACACCTTACAAAAGGGAATTTTACTATTTAGCTCTTTTGCAACTTTTCAAGCCATGGCGTTTAGAATTAGAATTACTAGGAGATTTTGAGAGCTATGAAGATTCCTTCAATGCAACTAAAGATACTATAGAATGTCCTGTTTTTGCTAATTATGTGAACATGTTGAATGACAAAATTGAGCAAGAAGCTAGAGATTGCTAGAGCCAGTTCTCAAGACAGTCAAACTTCTGCTCCATTGAGTCAGGACCCATTAGGAGAACCAATTGTTCTAAATGAAGCAGCAACTGCTATGGAAGAGGTGGAAACAGCAATGTATCAACGTCAAGAAGATGTAACAAACTTAGGAAACGTCGAACTAAATCTTGAGGGTTTAGGTTAGTGCAGTGGTGAATGGGTAGTGTAGGGGGTCGTGCTGGGGGTAGATTTAGGGTTTAAGGTAGTGCACTGGTGTTTGTGTAGTATAGGGAGTCATGCTGGGGTAGTGTTTTAGGTTTTATGGTAGTGCAGTGGTGTTTGGGTAGTTTAGGGGTTCGTGCTGGGGTTGATTTAGGGTTTAGGGTAGTGCAGTGGTGTTTGGGTGGTGCAGGGGGTTGTGCTGGGGTAGGTTTAGGGATTAGGGTAGTTCCATTGTGTTTGTGTAGTGTTTGCTGGTTTGTGGTTGGGGTTAGTGCTTTAGTGTTTTCGGGTTGCACAGTGGTGTTTGTGTAGTGTAGGGGGTCATGCGAGTTAGTGTTTGAGGGTTTAGCGTAGTGCAGTGCTGTTTGTGTAGTGTAGGAGGTAGTGTTTTAGGGTTTAGGGTAGTGCAGTGGTGTTTCTATAGTGTAGGAGATCATGGTGGTGGTAGTGTTTTAGGGTTAAGTATAGTGATTAGGAAGATATTTGAGATCACACTTAAAACATGTGCTAATTTTTCTTTCTACAACACTAACCATAATTTCTATGACAAAATAAACCCCCTTATTATTATGGCACACCTGAAGCCATCTTGATTGGAATAAACTGGTAACACTTAAAACATTTAATTTAAAAAGATAGAAAATAAGGGGGTTGGCCTTCTTAGGGGGTCTCTGAAGAACCCTGAAGGGCAAAAAAGACATTTAAAAAAAAAATAATTGCGAAGTGCGCGCACGTTGCTCGCACCCTCAAGGCAGAAGTGAGTCAAAAACAAAAGTGGAGAACGTGAAAAAGGGGCTGGGTAGAGACTCTCTGACCCCCTATGCCTTCTCATGGGGTCCCTGAAGGACCCCGAAGGGCAAAAAACCCTTTTTTTATTTAAAATCGCGAGGTGCGCGCACGTTGCGCGCATGTCGGAAAAAAAAGACCAAAAAATACAGTTAAATAACAAGATGATGATGTTGAGATTCTGATAGAATGCTAGTGGTTTAAGGTTCTATGTACATGATAAATAGCATTGGCTGGAGGTATAACCATTTTTAGATGGTCCAAAAGATGTTTGTTGGGATTCAAGGGGGCCTGGGTCCTTCTGTCTAGTTCCCCGTTAGTGATTTATCCTTAAAAGTGCCAAGTGCATATGTGAATTTATGGACGCTCCCTAGGGCTCGCTTTAAAAGGGGGCTGCCAACAGGAAACAGGTGCTTGGTTTCTTTATTGGTCCCTTGCCGTATGATTCCTGTTCCTGTGGTTCTACCTTGTTTCCCTTCCTTCGAGCTCCTTTCCAGCAGTCTTTTCTAGTGCTGGGTTTTGACCCCCTTTTTCCCCTGCTCCTCTATTTACCTATTCCCTTGGGCATTACTGAACCCTTTATTGGGGACCTGTTTTTGATCTTTGGTGACGTTCTAGGATTCGCGGCTGCATTTCCTTGAGTTGTATCATCCCGTAATTATCCCTTTTTGTATCCAAACCATCTTGTTATACGCATTGTTTGGGTGGTTTCACGAAGGAGCTGAATAATGGCCGTTTTTGCGCTACCTTCGTGTTCTTTTTTAGATTGCAGGGGTTTTTTGGGTGTCTTTCATATTCCCTTGATACCATTTTTCCCCTGTCCCTTTTTTGTCCAAAGAATTGTGAATTCCACCACCATAGTCATTCTCGGTGTTTCCCGAGGGGGCATGGTTGGTCTGGGGTTACGCAAAGAAACAACCAATACGATTGCAGTGGAAGAATTCCTGTTTCGTATCAAGCTACACCCATTTGTTATCCGGGGTAAGCAGGGAGTTCGGTGGTTCTGTGTGTACTTGGCACTGATAATAGTAATAGGGGTGTGTTTAATCTTGTCCCCTTCTTTCATTTTAGTGGTCTCGTCTGTGTCAAGCTGTCAGCTGCCAAGTAGCCAGAGGAGACGATTTGTGTTCCCCAAGACCTTGGGTTCCCTTGTTTTGTTACACACCTTCTCCCGGCATCGTGTTCTCCACCATTCGTTTTGATTGCGGGTGTTGGGGGTCACAGTGAGCGTAGAGGATTGGGACGTTCTTCACTCCTGCGGTGTTGGGTCGGTCGGCATCGGAACAATGTTGGTGCTTTTGATTCAGAAGTTTGGGAAACGGACGCTTAAGAGTACTATTAAGTATCTTCCAAACTTAGGATTTCACACATACTATTTGGCCATGAGGAATGGTATTTGAAACAAAAAATTACTATTTCGGGTAACTGTTGTTAGCATATGTTTGTACATAACTTTATTTAGAGTGTATAAAAAAGAAGTAATAATGTTTTGTTGCTTTTTGTTGTTGGTGATATCCCATACTTACGTAACAAATTGCTATTCGAAAAAAAATTTAAGATATGTTTTTTCTAATTTTTACATTCCTAATAAAAATGTTGAATGGGGTTTTTAAAGACAATCTTATTGGTTGTCTTTTTTTTGCCCGCTGTTATTTGATAAGTACTATTGAACTCACTGTTTTCAGTGAAATTCAATATATTCTGAGAATAGCAAAATAAAATACATAACATATTGTACAAATTATTTTGTATTGTGAAATATATATTATAATTACATTTTTTCTTCTCTTCCACAGATATTATATTTATAAAAAATATATTTTAACTATTCATTACTTATAAGGTAAGTATTACACACAAAAAATAATTTTTCATCACTCTCTTACTTTTCTTTCCCTTTTTCACTTTCTTCACTCTGTCTCCTACTCCACTTTCTTTGCTCATCTTACTCCCCTTCCCTCACTCTCTTTACTCCCCTTAATTCACCTTTACACTCCTTCTCTCACCATCAGTACCCTTCCCTCACCCTCACTTACCCTCTCCTGCTCCCTATTTCCTCTCTGTGACCCTCACTTCTCTTTTCTTTCTTCCTCTATCAGTACCCTTCTTTTGCTCTATCCCTCACTATGTTCTCTCTCCCCCTCACTCTCTTTCCTTCACACCATCCCTCACTCACTTTCAGTCACTCCCCTTCTCTTATTCCTTCACTTCCTTTTGCTTACTCCCCTTCCTTTATTCCCTCCCTCACTTCCCTTTCCTCCATCCGTCTCTTAGTCTCTTCCTCTGTCTCAGTCACTATGACTGCTTCACTCCCTCACAGTCCCTCGCTCTCCCTCTCTTTCTCTCTCTCACTGTCTCCCTCTCTCTCCACAAATCTTCCATTTCTTTCCTCTCTCTTTCCATAAATTCTTCTCTCTCACTCACTACTTTTTCCTCTATCTTAATATGCTTCTTTTTCCCACACTGTCACTGCTCTTCACTCAATCTCACACCTCTTCTCCTACTTCATATTCACCTCTCTGTGCATCACTCCCATTCCTTTTCACCTGCTCCCATTCCCTTACTCCCCCTCACTCTCTTTCCCTCACTCCATCCGTTAGTCCCCTTCTATTACTCCCCTTTCCTCATTCACTTTTGCTAACTTCCAGTCCTTTAGTACCCCACTCCCTTTCACTCCATTTCTCTCTCCCTCTCTCCCTCTGTTTCACTCAGTCTAACCGCCTCACTCCGTCTCAGTCACTCGGTCTTCCTCTCTTTCTCCCACTCTCTCTCTCTCTCTCTCTCTCTCTCTCTCTCTCTCTCTCTCTCTCTCCCTCACCCTTCTTGTCTTTCTCTTTCTGTTTACTTCACTCCTACTTTATCCCTCAGTCTCCTTTCCTCTCTCTTAATCTCCTTCCTTCTCTCTCATTCCCCTTTCGTCACCCTCATACCTCTTCTCTCACTGTTACTGCCTTTCACTCAACCTCAGTACTTTTCCCTCACTCACCTTCCCTCATTCCCCTTCCTTCACTCCTCTTTCCTCACTCCCTCACTCCCTCTCACTTACTCCCCTTCGTTTATTCCTTCCCTCACTTTTTTTCAACCATTTTTCTCTCCCTGTCTCCCTCTGTCTCACTCACTCTAACTGCCTCACTCCTTCTCAGTTCCTTGCTCTCCCTCTCTCCCACTCTGTCCCTCTCTCTCCCTTACCCTTAAACTCCTTTCCTCTCTCTTTCTATCACTCCTCCTCTCTTCCTCACTCACTTTCCCTCTCTCCTAATTCTTTTCCTTCTCCCTCAATCATCTTCCCTCACCCTCATACTCTATAGCAGGGTTTCCGTTCTCCCACAGAACTGTGCACAGAGATCTAGAACCTGGGTGAGTCAGGGTGACCCAGAACTCACCTTTGTTTCAGAAATCCCCTTACCAAGCTAGCTACAGTGTCTCATCGGGAGTAAATACTTCCCAATGACTTAGACAATCCAGAACATGAACTTAGGGTACCTCAGGTATCGTGGAACACATGAACACTCTTTCGTATAATCATTACAAACCGAAACTGGGAGGCAAAGAACACACGTGCAAGTTTGAAATGTTTATTTTTCAACGCAGCATTCTCAAACGCAGTATCTTGTATAATATCAACATACATATTATAAAAATCAGAGTTAGCAGCATAGTCACTAATCCATAATAAGCAAAAGGTGATAGCATGTTATGATGCAAAACTCTATAGAATTCTGCATCACCTATATTTCGCGCACCCTAATTAGCATATTATTTTATATCTAAGAAGGTCTCGTTTGGGTTCTTAGCAGGGCGGCCCCATACCTCTAATTCTCAGTAGGAGGAGATCACATCAACAGCTACCAGCTCTCTGCATGCCAAGCATCAAGTGTGTGTTTCATTCCCTGTAACTCTATCTTAAACCCACGTAGAGCCCAATGTTGGCAACAACATTATTTGTGTTATGACTAACGTGGTGCGAGGATCAGGCCTTCAGCAACCTTGTGTTAGGTTATTCTTAGAGTGTGCATTTCTCGGTGTGCAGACAGTTGTACCAAGTGTACCAAGCACGACTGATACCAGGGCAATAACATATTATTCTCAAATAAATCACATCTTTCGTCTAGGTTGAAAGCTACAATAACAATTAGGTGTCGTGTGCAAACTGAAGCAGAAAGAAAATATGGCGTTTAAACATTTAATAAGCACATGCTAACTTAACACAATATATAGAAATGTAGTAACCATATGACACCCCCCCAATGATCCGAGGATGGTTAAAAAAGGAAAAATATAAGCCAATACTCTATAAGAGGCAAAACATGAAAGCAGAGTTCAATGATATTGAGTCAAGCTAAATGTATGCAAATGTAAGTAAAATTTAAAAACAAAAGTTAAGTATGAATGCCTATAGTGGCCACACAAATATAAAAGTCGAACTTAAGGCCTACTCTCAGTTCATAGGCCCAGAACATATGAAAAATCGAATGTTAGTATTGAAAAAGGCACCATTCAGAATTACTAAAAAGTCACGTGCCATAATAATGAAAGTCTTCAAAGTCACTCATGGGTTGAATGAATATGCAAAATAGGTAGCTACAGCTTCCAACATGAAATCACTGTCATCATCCGAAAACAGTTCAGCCATCCAATTAAGCAATGGGAAAGAACATACGTGCTCCTCCAACACCGATTCCTCTAGCAACATCAGAGGACAACTTAGTGGGTTCTCGAGAACACTATGTGCCAGAAAGTCATGCGCCGCTGCGAATATGTCCCACTGACCCATTAGTCCATGCATCGCTGCCACAGCCATAACCCTTTCGCCAGAACAGACCAACTCGTGAGCCACTACGGGGTTCATCAGCTGATCAAAATCGACGTCAGGAGAAGTCGGTAAACAGAGACACAAATCAATGGCCCAGTCGAAATCACAGCTCAGGCAATGAAACACGGGCTGGACACATGTGAAATAGGAGAATCTGAACGATAATCCAAAGCCTTGCTTAAAGTCGCAAGCGGCAAGGAGCCATAGTAATCAAGCATCCGGTTGCGAAATTGCATCAGTTGGGGCTGAGCGTTTCCTTGCGCAGGATGGGCATCCATGTTTTATAAAGTAAAATATCACCAGAACGCCTGCAGCCAAAGCCAGCAAAACAGGAAATCCGCCAAACAGGCTAGCGAATATAGAATGAAAGAACGCAGGGATAATAGCAAATACTTTTTCAAATGTAGTCACGAGACCACTGCTAACCATTTTAAAAAAATGAGCCAGGCCTGTTGTGGAGGAGGCATTGAAGATTTGATGAACCAGCTCGGAGAAATGAAACGGCAAATCAGTACTTAAAAGTGCCTGCACTTCTGTGCGTGTGTTTGCTATGTGAAGGACATAAGTTTTGCGGGCAGAGCTCAGGGCCACCTGCTTTTGAGACAATAGGGCTCTGATACGGCTTAAACCATTGAACTCAGCTTTCAAGGTTGGTATTCGTGGCCAAATTGAAACATCTGAATTCCCATGCGTGGGTGGATATAACACATTCTTGCAGCAAACCACCCTCTCTGATACGGTTACCACATAGGCGATACCAGCCTGTAACCCACAACACAGATCGTTATTCAAAAGTAAATAACTACCGTTGGACAATAAAGTGAACGTGGGAACTATTGCAGGAACTGGGGTCCCTTTCAAAACACAGGCCAAATTAGGTTTGTCCTGATTACAAGAACCATGCAACTGGATGTGTCTGCATACTAGTGAGCGGTCAGGCGACTGTGTACATTCTTCACCATTCAGATTCACTTCATTACCCTCTTTTAGGCATCTGTAAGTGTATGGTAAAGACCATGTCTCATGTAAGAAAGCACTGCCTAATGGTTCATATCTCCCTATAGCTATATATTTCATACAATTTGTAAATTTATACAGAGCAAAAGGTAAGGTAATAACACCATGGATAAGCCATGTAGCAGTAGTCACCTCAGCCACAGAAAAGGGCAAGGATTCTAATTTTTCAATGTGTAACATAGAAAAAGATGCATCTCTCATTGATAGCATACGCTGTTTTTCAGTCAAATTAAATGGGGCAAATAGTGATGAGACGTTCATAAAATTCCAAGGCACTCGACCAGACTTAAGAGTCTGTAGTGTCCAAGCAAACTGCATCACAGAACGTAATTGATTTTGACCATGATATAACACGGACACTTCAACATGTACAATGTCAACAACAGAAGACACAATATTGTTCAACGTGTAAATTCGGGAAGAAAGCGTGTTAATACTGTTATCAACCACTGCAAGGACCTTTTCTAAATTTGCTTGATCAATAGCTCTCAGGCGTTTAGCAGCCTCAACTTGGGAAACTTTCCAAATTTCATTGTAAATCGCATACAGCCATCGTTTAGATCTACCTTTAGCTGGGCCTTTTATAAAATCATTCAAATCCACATTATCATTTAATTGAGACAGATGTAGTTTAACTGCAGCTAATGTGGAATGTTGTAACCAATTTTGACACAGCTTCCCCACAGAATAAGTTGTGACAGTATAGTCTTCCTCAAAACGGGGATCGGGTCTGACTTCTGTGAACCCTTCAGCCAAACCCAGAAAACGGCGTTGGCAAGAATCAGCACTCTTCTGCCATATCAGCCAACCCTTTGAATCCAAACTGGAAATATTAAAGGACGAATTGTGCAAAAGAGCTTGCAAATCATGAATGGACAAAGCAGTAAAATTACCCCAACCTGAATATTCCTCTAAATCTGGGATGGTCGGTGTATTCAATTTTTTAGAAGTAGCCAATCCATAGCATGTTGTTTGGGAAATGGATGAATTTAAAAACAACATGTGATTCGGGATGAGACATGCACGGTGCAAAGCCTCAGTGCCTTGTACCTGCCAATGTTTGGTACCCCAAACCGATTTAAGGTCAATTGTTCCTTTCCAAAACTCGTAGCCATCCACAGCCAACCTGTCTAGAAAGGACTTCGAATACAGCAATTTTGTATCGGTAAGTCTAACTTTGGACATGGACTTTTGTGTCATTTTGAAATAAAATGACTCGGGATTAGATTGATTAAAGTCTGTAAAATAAGTGTATTTTTTCAGAAACGTATTGGAGCTGCCACCTAATGGAGCAGGGCAATGTTCCCATTGTGTATAATTTACAGCAACCCTCCTGGAATTTGTCTTATGTAAAAAATGATTACCATAGTGTTGAAAACAAAACAAATCACCATAATTAGTAGAATCTGAATACAGATCCTCAGCATCGAAGGCAGCATAATACTTCAAATCAGAGAATAATGCTTCTACGGCCTGAATATCCCAATCATCAGAACGTATATTTTGTTTAATTACATCTCCCATGTTTACTCTAAGCACATTTGGAACATTAATCACTTCAGTGAGCCCATGTATCTGAAACCTAACCGCATCCCACACAATCCCATCAAGGACAGGCCAAGCAGTAATGTTAACTGTATTTAAGTTTCGTTTCAGTCTGTGCGCTGAATGTGAAGAGGAAAGAGGGGCCAATGTTCCATTAAGGTACCGAATTCCTGTTCTTTCTTTAACGTAGTGACCATCAATCAGACGGAAAAAATAAAACACAAAACCAATTGACATAAAAAGATAAAATGAAAATAGGATCAACCAAATGTATGTCCAAGGGGGAATTAAAAAATGTTTTTTAAACAACGTGGCATATCTGGACTGGTTGGCCAAACGGGTCTGCAAATCAGGCATCGATAAATCAGCAGGATAAGTGTAGTTCAGCTCATCAATGTCAGTAACAGGAATAGTATTTAATAAAGGACTGGATATGGCAGGCATCTCGAGGGACACCTCCTGTTCTGCGCCAGATGTTATTGCTAGCACAGAGTGCCTCACCATGGAAGGACAGGATACAGCCGGTGTCATGCTATGAAGAATAGGCCACCCTGTGATCCTTGACATTGTCAATAGAAATAAATCTGTTTTCCTTACGACCTGGAAGTGGTGGTAAAATGACTGTTCTTGTGCCCTTCACTCCAAGAACTCGAACCGGTGCTCGATATGAGGGACCAAACTCTTTCTTGTTATCGATCTTCTCTCGAACCAGTTCTCCAACTTGGGGTAGCCAGCCAACTACCGGGATCTGCAGCGCATCATCCGATGTGGAGGGCAAATGTTCCTTTGCAAGACTGTCTCTGGTCTTTTGTAGATTCTGTAAAACATTGCAATGTTCATCTACGTCAAAGGCCGTGGCCTGGGCCTTGGTGTCTAGCCCATCGAGGTCAGGGACATACATCTTGATACCAAAGAGCATTTCGTATGGGGTCCGCCCACCCAGAGACCTTCTAGGGAGATTATTAAGCGCACGCTGCACGCCTATGAGGTGGGCTAACCAGTTTCTGCCAGTGCCTATAACTCGAGCTGTCAAAGATTGCTTTAAGTCGCGGTTCATTCGTTCAACTACACTGTTACCCTCAGGTCTGTAGGGACTCGAAAACTTGACTTGGACCCCCATCGAAACCATAGCATCCTTATACGCCTTAGAGGCGAAAGCCGGACCCTGATCCGAATGGAAAGTACCACAGGCAAAAATTCCCACAAAGACACGCAAATCCTTAATGACAGTACGTGAATCAGCGCTCCGATGTGGCCATACCCACACAAAGCGTGTGCATGAATCTACTGCTACTAAGATGTACTTGTATGCAGTATCAGAAGAAAATGGACCGCAGTGATCCAAATAAACGCATCCAAGCGGTTTATTCGAGATATACAACCGTGTCTGAGGCGGACGCGCAGCAGTTAAAGGCCGAATCTGCTGGCAAATGTCACATTGAAGAACATAATCGCGCGTCTGTTTGTACAGTCCCCGCCACCAGAATCTTTGTTGTAGCTGAGTTACAGTGGCTGAGACGCCCGCATGCGCAGACGCCACACCTTCATGAGCCGCTGCAATCAAAGCAGCCCTGCGATCCGAGTTGGGAACTAGACGTTCGCCAACATCAGGGATTTTCACATAAGGAACCTTATCGGGACTTAAGTGGTATGTGTATTTAGAAGGGAACCCCACAGGATATTTACTTCCCTTCTCTGTTGCAGCAACTGCTGCCAAGATGTCATCATCTATTTTGCTTCTGGACCTCGTGACTGCTGCAACCAAGTATTTTGATACTGCTGACTTCGCTGCTTCATCAGCAAGCGAATTGCCAACAGCGTGGACCCCCACGCGCTGATGACCGAGAGTATGAATCACAAACACAAGTGGCAGCTTCTCTTTAAGTTCTGCCACTCGGACCCAGATCGTTTTATGTTTTATTGTGCTACCTTTGGAGTCACGAAATTCATTCTGAATCCAAAAGAACAAGTTTTCATTGTAAGACTGGACACAGTAGTAAAAGTCACTTACGATCAAAGTCGTCACACTAGGATCTGCGTACTCCAATGCAAGCATCAGAGCACGAAGCTCTGCTAATTGTGCGGTGCAGTCCCCAAGCGTCTGCGTGTGCACGACACTGGACTTGAACTCATCGTTCACCATGGCACCGACCACAATGGCGCAAGCGGAAACGTAGGCATGTTTAGAGCCATGCGCAACCTGCGCCGAACCATCAGTGTAAATGATGCAATGGAAATCCTCCAACGGCCGCATAGCTAATGGAGCAGGATGAACAAATTCATACTGTAAATACTCCTGCGACCGTAAAGTGGCGTCAAAAATAAACGTGACATCCTGGGACGTCAAGGATGCAGCCCATTGAATCCACCGAGGGTGCAAAGCTTTAGAATTAGCTACACTGGCTTTCGTAACTGCCTCTAAGGCTGGACACGGGGTAACAACCAACATGCGTTTTCCTTGTGACAGGGCACGTTCCTTAAGAATCGCCATCTGCACAGCCGTTAAAACTTTTTCTACAGTGGAAAATCGCAGTTCAGCCGAAGAGTACAAGTGTGACTTGTAAGCAATAGGTACTGTATCTCCTTCATTAAAAGTCAGGTACGTGAAACCCACCGCCCCAGGGATAATCCTTATCACCAGGTTGGTCTGGTTATCACGAGTCTGTAAGTATTCAGAAGCGAGCAAATCAGCCTGCAATGACTGCAGAATGGCCGAATGCTCAGGCAGCCAGCATGATTTGGAAAAAGATGGTTGTATCAAAGCATACAAAGGCTTGATACGCTGGGCATATTCTGGAATGTAAGTCCTTCCGAAATTCAGAAAGCCCAGTAGAGATTGTAATTTTTTCAGTGTTGTCGGAGAGCGCAACTGTGCGCATTTCTCCAGGAAGTGGGGTGCCAAACCCTTCCCTTCGTTGTTAAGCTCGTAACCGAGAAACAACACTGTGTACTCTGCAATGTGAGACTTTGCAAAGTTAAACTTGTAACCGATGTCTGCAAAGTTACAAATTATGCTATTTACTCGACACAGATGCTCCCAAAGATCGTCGTCTGTGAGATAAATGTCATCCACATACGAACAAGCAACTGGGTCGAAGCCCTCCAGAAGAGAGACAATGCGGGCGGAGAATACTCCAGGACTGTTCTTATAGCCCATTGAAAGACGCCGAAACATTTTTTGCACACCGCCGCATGTAAAACTGGTCCATTAGGAACTTAGACCGTCTAATCTATGGGCATAAAAACCATTGGAAATGTCAAGCGTGGTTTTGAACCGTTTACGCTCAAGACTATTCACTAACGCAGAGCCATGAGTATTCTGTACTGCACAGTTACGGCAATGCGAGTTCAAATGCCTATAATCCAAAACCAAACGATATGAGCCGTCCGGCTTGTTTACAGTAAAAGGGGTTTATTCATTGGTGACACACAAGTTTCAATTACACCTTGATATTCCAATTGTTCAAGGATAGCCGCGACTGAAGCTTTGGCTTCACGCCGTATGGGATATTGAGGTTGAGGCTGCGGTTGAGACCGTAAAGGAATCTCATGGCTCGGTGACAATTTATCCCAGCCACACTGATTGCGGTACACAGCCGGTGCTAGCGCCAGAGCCCACTCTTCTGCAAAATGCAGCACTTCCACTCTCGGTACAGTGTGCGCGAAACTGGGTAGGATTACCTCCTCCCCTCGTGGAGCTGCGAGAACAAAAGGTGGGGGCCAGTCAGCCTCCGAAAGCAAAATGTCATACGTAGACGAGAGATTTTCCCAAAATACCCCTTTTACAGTTCGCTGCATGTCACCTTCAATTAACAGGACAATTTCAAAAAGACGTTCAGGGGGAGCAACATGCGTATCAGCAGTTTCAATCACAACATAAGTATCAGTCGCTGTCACCTTCAACAGTGGACGGAGGGCCTCTCTCACTATGGTAATCTCTGCTGCACTGTCCAGCAAGGTCAGAGCCCACGTCAGATTCCGAAGCCGCGTTCTCACTATCTGGGGCATAACGATGCGCTGTCAGGGCTGCGACTTTCTTCGTAGCAAACTGTGGTCTCTTGGGCGTAGAGCCTTCCTGCTGATCTCCACCGGCACGCGGGCGGGGCTGACCACGTCCTTGCTGGCCACCCCGGCCCCTGCCTCCCGCTCCACCACCGGTTGACGGAGCCGATGAGTCCTGAAAGGAACGAGGAGAGCGTTGGTCAGAAGCCTGAAACCTTTCAGGTGATTTAATCATCGCGCGGTCGCGCAAATCATAAACACGATCTGACTGCGCAGGCAACGGAGACGCAGGAGCAGAAACCTGTGTTTGTTGTTGTTGTTGCTTACCCTGATTCTGCTTTTTAGGCCAATTTTGTTTCTTGGACTTTTGTTGACCACTAGTTTCCGATGTCTGACCCTGGGGCTGCTTTTTCTCTTTATCAGGAAAAGCCTTAAGCCCCTTTGCATTGCGGCCAACCGTTTTATAAGCAGCCACAATGATCCTTGCCAACTGACGGGGTCTCTCGGCCTCTGGAATTAACGCTAAAGCGTTAGCAACCTGAAAGTTCACTGCATCCCCCTTGACATTTGCAAGGATCAGATCGCAAACTACATCAAAGGAGCCACACAGGCGCATACCCAATTCGACCGCCGACTCCGGTCCGTGTTCATCTTGAACACGTTTAAGGACCGCACCCAGATTGGTCACAGACGTGGTGCCGTAGCACCTCGAATAGACCGCTGCAAAAGTCTTACCCCAGGTCTCACAGTCAACAAGCTCGGGTGCCAAATCTTTCGGTAAACTCAGTGTAAGAATCCGGTGTTTATCACCGGGACTCGTATTAGGAAACACAGCTTCAAGCTGGCCGAATTTCTCTGCAAGCCAGAACGGAAAATCATCCTTGTCCTGTGGCTTTTTGCCCATCACGGAATTCACCATGACCGGATTGATTTTCAAACCAGCATGTTCTGCACGAAGCTGTGCCCCCCTAGGGGCTGCATCCTGAACATTACGGCTAGTGTAATGAACAAGTGCTCTAATCACCTCTACAGCAACTTCATGAAGTTGCCGCAGATCAGCTATGCCACAAGTGGCACGTTGAGGGTGAGGAGTGAATCCAGCCAAAGCGGGCCAAGGTGTGCCCGGAATGGACAAAGGACCCAACCTCGGAGCGGTTAAAGCGTGTGGTAGGGCGCAACCAAACCAAACTCCATGCTGCCAAGCGTCAATAGGAACTTCCAGTGCTCTGTACGGAGCATACGCAGCCGGTCCAGCCGTAGCAGTGTAGTTGTGGAAAACACCAGAATTAGCATTCACCGCCGGAAATGTCACCCACGAATAAAACAGTTCGTATGGGTAAGCATGTTCCGCACTCACCACTAGAACAACAGCCAAGCCGTCCAAAGGGACATTATAAGCCCGCAAATGGTCACGCACCACAATGCGACTATGCTGCGGGATGTCAACGGCTTGTGCCATGTTAGCACAGGAAAGTGAAAAAACAAAGATTACTTTGTAGCACAACTGGGTAGTAATCCAAAGAAACCGTTTTTAGATAGATTCAAGCTTGAAAAAAGACCTATTTCACAAAGACACTTAGACAATCCAGAACATGAACTTAGGGTACCTCAGGTATCGTGGAACACATGAACACTCTTTCGTTATATAATCATTACAAACCGAAACTGGGAGGCAAAGAACACACGTGCAAGTTTGAAATGTTTATTTTTCAACGCAGCATTCTCAAACGCAGTATCTTGTATAATATCAACATACATATTATAAAAATCAGAGTTAGCAGCATAGTCACTAATCCATAATAAGCAAAAGGTGATAGCATGTTATGATGCAAAAATCTATAGAATTCTGTATCACCTATATTTCGCGCACCCTAATTAGCATATTATTTTATATCTAAGAAGGTCTCGTTTGGGTTCTTAGCAGGGCGGCCCCATACCTCTAATTCTCAGTAGGAGGAGATCACATCAACAGCTACCAGCTCTCTGCATGCCAAGCATCAAGTGTGTGTTTCATACCCACGTAGAGCCCAATGTTGGCAACAACATTATTTGTGTTATGACTAACGTGGTGCAAGGATCAGGCCTTCAGCAACCTTGTGTTAGGTTATTCTTAGAGTGTGCATTTCTCGGTGTGCAGACAGTTGTACCAAGTGTACCAAGCACGACTGATACCAGGGCAATAACATATTATTCTCAAATAAATCACATCTTTCGTCTAAGTTGAAAGCTACAATAACAATTAGGTGTCGTGTGCAAACTGAAGCAGAAAGAAAATATGGCGTTTAAACATTTAATAGGCACATGCTAACTTAACACAATATATAGAAACGTAGTAACCCCATGACAACTCCTTCTCTAACTGTCACTGCCCTTCACTCACCGTCACTCCCTTTCCCCCTCTGGACTTCATCCTATCTGTATTTCTCACCCCTACACTTCCCCGCTCCCTTTTCCTCACTCCCCCTCGCTCTCCTTCTCTCACTCCCCTTCCCTCCCTCTCCTTCCTTTACTTCTCTTTCTCACTCCCTCACTCCATCTCACTTACTCCCCTTTGTTCACTCCCTCCCTCACTTTTTTTCATCCATGTTTCTCTCCCTGTCTCCCTCTGTCTCACTCACTCTAACTGCCTCACTCCTTCTCAGTTCCTTGCTCTCCCTCTCTCTCCCTCTCTCCCTCTCTCTCCCTTACCCTTAATCTTCTTTCCTCTCTTTTTCTATCACTCCTCCTCTCTCCATCAATCACTTTCACTCTCTCTTAATTTTCTTCCTTCTCCCTTATTCCCCTTCCCTCACCCTCATACCCCTTCCCTAACTGTCACTGCCCTTCACCTACTGTCACTCCCCTTCCCCCACTCAACTTCCTCCTGTCTGAATTTCTCACCCCTTCACTTTCCCGCTCCCTTTTCCTCACTCACCCTCACTCTCCTTCTCTTACTCCATTCCTTACTCCCCTTCTCTCACTCCCCTTTTCTAACTCCCTCCATCCCCTCACTCCACTTCTCTCTCCCTCACTCCCCATCTCTCACTTTCCCTTACCCCCTTTTCTCATCCTCATACCCATTCCCTTACCGTCACTCTACTTCCCTTACCTTCACTCCCCTTACCCTGCTCTACTTCCCCCTCTCCGTCCCTTAGTCCCCTTCCCTGTCTCCATCCCCCGCTCCCCTTCCCTCACTCCCCCTCCCTCACTTTCCTTTTCTTACTGCCCTTCCCTTACTCTTTCACTCCCCTTACCTTACTCCCCTACTCTTAGTCCCCTTGTTTCAGTCACTCTTTGACTCACTCACCATACTACCTTTTCCTCACTCATTTCCTCAGTCCCTTCCTCCCCTTCACTCAGTCATTTCAGTCATTCATTTATACACTACACATTCATTCAAAAAAGTATGACACAGTATATAAGAGATATAGCTCTTCTTTGAGAAGAGAAGTTAGTTCTTATAAGAACTGTTTTTTTTGTCTTTTTTTGTTTTACATTTTTGTATATTTTTTTTTCTAACAAAAAAGAAAACAGGTAAACAAAAACTGCCTAACCGGAAAAGGAACAAAAATAATAAAAGAAAAATAATTAACGACGGCGGTATCTGTGCTGCTTGATCCTTGCCTCAATTAAGTCTAAGCTTTGTTCGCCATAGCATAATATTTCGTTGCAGTAGTTGCAGCAGGTGTGTACATGAGCAAAATCCGGCCGGATATCTAAAGCTCTTGTAGAAGGTGCTGGGGACAACAGCTGGAGGATTGGCTGCAAGGGCTTAAGTTGATGTCGGAGCAAAGTTATTTGAATGCACATTTTTAACATGCCGAATCATTGTGTGAATGCTAAAAGAATAATGCTTCTTAGGATCACCTCTTGATAGTACACTTCCACAGATTTTGCATGTTACTTTTGGGGCATTCACCTTTTTTTGCCCTTCTGGAAATGAAAATAATTTCCATATAAAAGAGTCTTTGAACTTCTTCTCCTTAGGTTGTTCTGGTAGATATTCGACATCAGAGTCAGAAGATTCCTGTGCCTGCTGTTGTTTTGCCATTTTCACTGCAGATGCTTCTCTCAAAGAAGTGAAACAGATTGTGAGGAAAGTGGGTGGGGTTTTTGAAGATCTGGAAAAGAAACTTGTATAAACCAATCAAAAGTGTTGTTTTCAAGTCACATGACTTTGTTTTAAAGTCACATGACTTTACGTGCGCACGTTACGCGACCGTCGCATATGAATGACGTTTTACCCGATTTTCGGAAATACTTTTAAAAACATGAAAAGGAGGCAGGGAAGAGATTCCCTGACCCCCAGGCCTTCTCATGGGGTCCCTGAAAAAAAAACCTGCGAGGTGCGCGCACGTTGCTCGCACCCTTGAGGCAGAAGTGAATCAAAAACAAAAGTGGAGAACGTGAAAAGGGGGCAGGGTAGAGACTCTTTGACCCCGAGGCCTTCTCAGGGGGTCCCTGACGGACCCCGAAGGGCAAAAAAACACTTTTTTTAAAAAAAATCACGAGGTGGGCGCACGTTGCGCGCATGTCAGAAAAAAAAAGTTAAATAACAAGTTTGAGTGTTTATATGTTGATTGAAGATGTAGACTATACTGTTCAACTTTATCCAAATCATAAAAACTAGCTGTGCCGTTGCATATTACATGATACAGTCAATGTATTACAATATACAAAGACAGTTTGTGGAAAAATAAATATATAATAAATATAAAAATTGATACAGAAATTAGCATTTTAAAAACCTTTGAAATTTACTTAAAAAAACCATAGGTTTCACACACGTTATAGTTAGGAATTAGCATTTAAAAAACCTTGCAAATTCATTGAAAAAAACCATAGGTTTCACACATGTTATAGTTAGCTGGACATTTCACTCATACAAAACCTTCGAAATTCCCCCGTTATAGTTAGTTCAGCTAATGCACTGCGGATGACGTCACATATTACATCACTCATGACATTGTGAAACCTATGGTTTTTTAAGTGAATATATATATATATATAAATATATATATATATATATATATATATATATATATATATATATATATATATATATATATATATATATATATATATATATATATATATATATATATATATATATATATATATAAATATATTACCTACTGGCGGTCGCCAGTAGGTCAATCAATCAATCAATCAGTGACACTTATAGAGCGCGCTACATACCCGTAGGGTCTCAAGGCGCTGGGGGGGGGGGGGGGTGCCGCTACTGCTCGAACAGCCAGGTCTTCAGCTTCTTCCTGAAGGAGAGGTGGTCTTGGGTCAGGCGCAGGTCGGTCGGGAGGGAGTTCCAGGTCTTGGCGGCCAGGTAGGAGAAGGACCTTCCTCCTGTAGTCGCTCTTCGGATGCGGGGGACGGCGGCGAGGGCGTGGTTGGCTGATCGGAGGTGGCGTTTGGGAGCGTAGAAGTTGACTCGGCTGTTGAGGTAGCTCGGGCCTTGGTCGTGTAGGGCTTTGTGTGCGTGGGTGAGGAGGCGGAAGGTGATTCTCTTGTTGACGGGGAGCCAGTGAAGGTCTCTCAGATGTCCGGAGATGTGGCTGGTTCGTGGGATGTCGAGGATGAGTCTGGCTGAGGCGTTTTGGATCCGCTGGAGTCTCTTCTGGAGCTTGGCGGTGGTACCGGCGTAGAGGGCGTTGCCGTAGTCCAGTCGGCTGGTGACGAGGGCCCGGGTGACGGTCTTCCTGGTCTCTGTGGGGATCCACCGGAAGATCTTCCGTAGCATGCGTAGGATGTTGAAGCACGCCGAGGAGACGTTGTTGACTTGCCTGGTCATGGAGAGGGAGGAGTCCAGGATGAAGCCCAGGTTTCGTGCATGGTCTGTCGGTTTGGGTGCGGTGCCCAGGGCGGGAGGCCACCAGGAGTCGTCCCAGGCGGAGGGTGAGGAGCCCAGGATGAGGACCTCCGTCTTGTCCGAGGTCAGTTTCAGGCGGCTGGTCGTCATCCACTCGGCTACCTCTTTCATCCCTTCGTGCAGGTTGGCTCTGGCGGCGGCGGGGTCGTTGGTCAGGGAGAGGATCAGCTGGGTGTCGTTGGCGTAGGAGATTATGCTGAGGTTGTGTTTGCGTACGATGGCCGCGAGGGGGCTCATGTAGACGTTGAAGAGGGTGGGGCTCAGAGATGATCCTTGGGGGACGCCGCAGATGACTTCGGAGGCCTCTGACTTGTACGGTGGTAGGCGGACTCTCTGTGTTCTTCCGTCGAGGAAGGAGATGATCCATTCCAGCGCCTTGTCCTGGATTCCGATGTTGCTGAGGCGCCGTACTAGGGTGCGGTGGCAGACCGTGTCGAATGCCGCGGAGAGGTCTAGGAGGATGAGGGCCGCTGTTTCTCCATTGTCCATCAGGGCTCAGATGTCATCGGTGGCGGCGATGAGGGCGGTCTCGGTGCTGTGTTTGGCTCGGAAGCCGGACTGTGAGGGGTCGAGGGATCCGTTCGTCTCGAGGAAGGCGGCCATCTGCTTGTTGACGGTCTTCTCGATGACTTTGGCTGGAAACGGGAGAAGCGAGATGGGGCGGTAATTCTTGAGGTCGGTGGGGTCCGCTGTTGGTTTCTTGAGTAGAGCGCTGAGTTCGGCGTGTTTCCAGCTCTCAGGGAAGATGGTGGTGTCGAAGGATGTGTTGATGATGTCTCGCAGGTGGGGTGCGATGACAGCGTCGGCCTTGTTGAAGACGTGGTGAGGGCAGGGGTCGGTCGGTGATCCGGAGTGGATGGAGTTCATCGTGCGGATGGTGTCTTCGGTGCTGATCGGGGTCCAGGCGTGGAGGGTGGTGGTGGGGGGTGGTTGTTCGGTCGTGGTGTGCGTTGGTTGGTTGTTGAAGCTGCTGTGTATGTCCGTGATCTTGTTGTGGAAGTATGAAGCGAGGGAGTTGCAGAGGCCTTGCGATGGGGTGACGTCGTTGTTTCCTGCGCTGGGGTTGGAAAGCTCTTTCACGATGTTGAAGAGTTCCTTGCAGTTGTGTGCGTTGTTGTCCAACCGGTCCTTGAATGCTGTTTTCTTGGCGGCGCGGATCAGCTGGTGGTGTTTCCGGGTGGCAAGTTTGAAGGAGGTCCTGTTGTCCGGTGTCGGTTCCCTTTTCCAGACTTTCTCGAGGGCTCGGCAGTTCTTCTTGGAGCTCTTGAGTTCGTCGGTGAACCATGGGGCCTTCTTGCTGCCGGGTCTGCTAGGCGGGGTCCTCAGCGGGGCGAGTTCGTCCGCGCAGTTGCTGATCCACTTCGTGAGGTTGTCGGCGGCCTGGGTGGGGTTCGCTGAGCTGGCAGGAGGGTGCTGGCTCAGGGAGGTGGCGAGCTGGTCTGCTGTGATCTTGTTCCAGCTTCTGCGGGCAGCCTGTTGCTGGTGATGGTGGGTCGTCGTTCTCTTGAAGGTGAAGTGGACGCAGCTGTGGTCCGTCCATTGAAGCTCTGTGGCGTGGCTGAAGTCGATGTCTGTGCTGGATGAGAAGACGGTGTCGAGTGTGTGTCCGGCGAGGTGGGTGGGGGTGGACACCAGTTGCTTGAGTCCCAGGTTGGCGAGGTTGTCGAGCAGGGTGCTGGTGTTGCGGTCGTTGTTGTTCTCCAGATGGAAGTTGAGGTCTCCCAGGAGGATGTAGTCAGCGGAGGGGAGGGCATGCGGGCTGACGAAGTCGGCGATGTCCTCGCTGAATTGCGTGCGTGGTCCAGGGGGTCGGTAGATCAGGGTGCCTCTGAGGGTGGTGTTCGGGTTGGTGTGGATCTGGAAATGCAGGTGTTCGGCGCTGGTCAGGGTGTTGTCGGTGCTGGTCGTGAGACGGATGGTGTTCCTGTGGATGATGGCGATGCCTCCTCCCATCTGGTTGGCGTTTCGGTCCCTCCGGACGATCTTGTAGCCCTCTGGGATAGCGATGGCGATGTCGGGAGCTGAAGAGGCGTTCATCCAGGTCTCCGTGAGGAAGGCAACGTCAGGGGCTGTGGCGTCTAGGAGGTTCCAGAGTTCGATGGCGTGTCTGTGGACGGAGCGGGTGTTGAGCAGGATGCACTTGAGGTGGGTGCTGCTGGTGTTCGACTTGGCGGGTGCTGGTGCGGGGCTGGTCCGGATGCAGGAGAACTTGCAGGCGTGGCAGCTGAAAGGTCCGTGGGTACGTCTTGGAGTGGCTTGATGGCATTCTGGGAGTCGGCCGGTGTTGAGAGCGATGAGGGTGGCGGCTGAGTACGTCAGGCGGGTAGGTCGGGGTCTTCGTGGGCCAGGGCTCCTGGCGCTGGTCGCGATCCGGTCGCGGACGGGCGCAGACGGGCTTACCTTTGGCGCGCCTTCGGCGCACAATCGGCGCGCCCGCTGCGCGTGACCGCTGCGCGTTCGCACGGTCGCCATTTAAGGCGAAGTGCGCGGGTGGGCGGAGCAGCTGGGAGGCGGGAGCGGGGAGGGTTACAGAAGAGAAAAAAGGGGCGGGGACAAGCGGCGGTGGCGGGAAGGGAGGGCGGAGGGCGGCGGGGTAGGCGGACAACAAGGAAGGAAGCAGAACACGGGGAATATACAGATTAAAACAAAACAGGCACAAAAAAACGCAAAAACAAGGGCAAAAAGAGGGAAAAACAAAGCAGGCACAAATTTACGTAAAAACAAAGGGCAAAAACAACCGCAGCGGCGGCAGCCGGCGATCGGCAAACGAGGCAGCAGCAGCGAGGCAGAGGGCAGGCAAGGGGCACACGCAGCAGCTGGTGGCCGTGCGGCGCGGGGGTGTCCCACATGTGGGTTACACTCACCTGCGTCGCACGGTCGCCATTTAAGGCCAAGTGCGCGGGTGGGCGGAGCAGCTGGGAGGCGGGAGCGGGAAGGGTTACAGAAGAGAAAAAAGGGGCGGGGACAAGCGGCGGTGGCGGGAAGGGAGGGCGGAGGGCGGCGGGGTAGGCGGACAACAAGGAAGGAAGCAGAACACGGGGAAAATACAGATTAAAACAAAACAGGCACAAAAAAACGCAAAAACAAGGGCAAAAAGAGGGAAAAACAAAGCAGGCACAAATTTACGTAAAAACAGGTAGTTATAGTTAGGACCTAGTTTCCATAGGAAATCCTCAACGTTCTATTTGGAATAACTTTGGCCCTGGTTGAAGAATCTTAGCGAATTTCTCAAAGAAGATGGCTCGGTCCGCTGCGCTCCTTCCCTAAAAGTTTGGGGGGGATTGGTCAAGTGGGGGCTGAGATAAAAGGGGGGTCCCAAAACGTGTTTTCTCCATGTTATTTTCCATAGGACCTTTAGACTCGGCTACAGGTCGAACGGGTGAATGGATGTATAAGAAATTTGGCAAAACTGTACAGTCCGGCTCGCAGATTACGCTTTTTTTGGAATGGTGTAAATCCGTTCAGTAGTTGCTGAGGAAATTAAAGTTAAAGTCAATTATATATGTATACGCGCGCACACGTGCGCGCACCCAAACGGCTGCGTGCGCGAGCGGAATTTTGCTGCGTGACGTCTGTTAACGTTCGATTCGAAGGAAATCAGGAAGTGTTGACCGCTATTTTGTCATTGAGAGTAAATATATTGTTGATTTCAAAGCGTTGGAATATGGAAAGGGGAGAAGGTAGAGATTGTTTTGCTGCGTAGGTTTTCTCAGGGTGTGCAGTAAGGCCCTTAAAGGCGAAAATATATATATATATATATTTTTGTTAAAGTTGCGTGGTGCGCGCACTCGGTCGCGCACACCTTTTTACAAGAGTGTGAAAATGGAGATAAATCAGAAGTTTGAGTGCTTAGATATAAGGTGGCTCTGAAAAGAGCCATTGTGTTAATTGAGTGTTTTCTGCATTTATAAGTAAGTACCGATGCAGAGCCTGATGTTGCAGAGGAAGATTCTGTTTCCCTCATTCGTGAAATCAACACCGTCTCTCCTATAGACGTCTTGCATGTGGTATCGCAAGTTGTTGTGGTAAATAGAACCCATGCTATAATCTCTGAGGAACGCAGAAACAGATTTATTTACATGTCTCCTTGCTTTCTCAAATTGTGCACAATGGTGATTGGACCAATTCCATTTCTGTCTTTGGCATATATTGGAATATACCAAGGCAGATCGAGGAAAAAGTATCATCAATTGTCGAAAGGTGTCTTTTAGAAGCATTTCCAGACCTACCCCAGTGATTGTGCCTAGATCGTTCCCACCACAGTGCACAATTATAAGGTCTGGTTCTGGGAGATGCATAAAAGTTTTCACCAATGGAATCAATTGGTGACATTTCAATCCTCTTTTGGAAATCCATGTTATGTGTACATTTGGTAAGCTGAGGTTGCAAATTCGTCTGCTTACTGCATATTTTTCACTCCAGTGAATATAACTGTGTCCTATTAGCCAGACCTTCATTTTCAAGGGATTTGTAGTCGTCCTCCGATCGGTTCTGGAAGTGGAATGGTAGTTAGAAGTTGAAATTCTAAATAAAGAAAAAGGAAGAGGCTGGGTGTGGTTTAAAAAATAAAAATGATTGGTTGATTGTAAGAAGTGGAGATTGAACAGTACGTTGCATGTTAATGTTTATGTTAAACGAAAAGTACTATTGGGTGTGAAAAAAAAGACATGTAACAGAGCTGTGGATTGGCAGGTGTTTCTGGAGGGAAAACAGTGTTGTTACTTTGCTGTAGAACGTTGAAATATGAACTTTTGACCTGTGCCTTCAGCCAGGTGCAGAATGAGGTGTTACCATGGAAACAGCCAGAGATGGCAGTGGGTGATGGGTGACTTTTATGTGACATTGAAAATATTGTGAGGGAGAACCAACTGAAATGTAAATGCTTACATTACGCGCTCCAGAGCACTTCCGGGTGCGCTAACGCGGCGCGTCATATGACGGATTACGCAACAACGCGATACGTCGTTGGGGCTCCACCGGAACTGATAGAATTGGTAGTCTACAGTGTTTCTGGATGTTTCAGACTGAAGCTGGCGTCAGCATGAGAGCATTCCGTGGCTACGTCGTGGCCATTCCGCGAGCAATCATGGCAGTCGCTCCCCACCGGAAGTCTGCAGGAGTCGGGGGCCTCGGTGACTCTTGTAGAATCTTCAAGGCTGAGGGGACGCTTTTGGGAATGGGGCTCATGCCCTAGCAGTCAAGCGTCCGAGTTCCAGGGTTGCCCAGAGCCATCCTTGCAGGCCAGGCCCAAGTCTGTGGAGCCGACCGCCATTTCCTGAGCTCCGTGGCAGCCGCCTGTCGCTGTATCGGAAGAGTGGGTGCAATTCAGCCGGATGGCGGGTGAGACGGTGTAATAGCAAGAGCAGGCGTAATTCAGCTGGCCGAGCGAGGCACTGTGCCGCAGGAGCAGGCGCAACTCAGCTGGCCGAGTGAAGCGCTGGGGTGTAGCTAAGAAACCTCCACCTGGTGAGGTGGGAGAGGCTCGTTCGCGCCGCCTCTCCCTTCCAGTGCACCCCACGCCGTCTCCTGGCGCAGGTATATGTGATGGTTGGACCAGGGCACCGCAGGACGTGTCTTCAGGTCAAACGGATTGTGAGACAAGGTCCAGAATGGAAGAGGCATCAAAAGGCAAGAAGTTCCGCCTGACCCCGGGAGCCGGCCGCCTATGTCGGGGGCGATCTCAGGCCATACCAGGGGAACAAGACTTGGGGAGGGGGCAGGAGCCAAGCGCCCCCTCCGAGTCCGCGTTTCTTGGACCCTGAAGTATGGCACTCAACATTCAGAACTTATGACATTTGTGCAAGGCAGGAACATCGAAGCCTCTCAGGGACCAAGTATATCCAGAGTCCTTCCTACAGAAGGTGGTGGGGGTGGCGGCATTAGCAAGGCATCCCCCCACACAACTTGTCGGACCCTGAAGTATGGCTCTCAACATCCAGAACTTATGACATTTGTGCAAGGCAGGGACATCGAAGCCTCTCAGGGACCAAGGATATCCAGAGTCCTTCCTACAGAAGGTGGTGGGGGTGGCGGCATTAGCAAGGCATCCCCCCACACAACTTGTCGGACATGACCTTTGGATGTACTGGGTGTTCAATTTCAGAATTGAAACTACTAAGAAGCAATTAGAAGTGTTGTTTTCATGTTGCAGTAGGCTGCCATGTAAATAATTATTTAATAAAACGTTTTATCCTGTTACTTTGCTGGTGTGTTGTATATATTTATAATATTTGCATAGTGTTTGTCGTTATTTTGGGCGGGGTGGGCGGCGGAGCCGAGCTGTCTTGCAGCCATCATGGCGTCGAGGTCGGTTCCTCTCTCTAGTTTCATGTTTTTTCTAACGATTTATATGTTATAGTTTGCTAGCACGATACAGCGGATAGTCCACAGTTTATATATATGTCCTTTTTATTAGGGGGGTCCTCCGGTGGAGTCGGACGATCTACCTCTAATAAACGGTCCGGGTTGAACCAACTACCAACAAACGGGGCAGAGATAGGCATGACGGGTTACAAAGGGGACAAAAGTGTGCACTACCTATCCTTCACTATCTGCAAAAACTAAACAGAGTATTGCGACTTTATGCTTATTTGTGAACAGAGAATGACCCAAAGAGAACCAATTTCGAACAATCATAGGCTATTGGCAGTGGGCAGAGAGGCCATGACACAGAAAATGGCTGTTACTTACGTGCATGATGGGGCCTAAAAGGGACTAGATGGCGTGGCCACTGTTTCGCGACTTTCACTTTACTTTTAACAATGGCTGTGGTGAACATAAATGAACGCCGCTTATGTATACCTAATTTTAGTCATTTTCCACAAAAAAGCTTTTGATATTTGCTATTAAAAAACCAAAGAAAATCACTGAAAAAACCATAGGTTATAGACCATATATAGTTAAATATCTGAAGTCCATCTCTGCACTCGATGGAGATACAGGTCGTCGATCAGAAGATGTGCTGGCCACCTCTAATGGTAATAGCGTGGCCAGGGCTCTTGTCGTTGCCTCTGCAAATTGCAGAGGGTGCACTTGTTTGACATGCCGCACCATGGTATGTATGGAAAAGGAATATTTTTTTGCTGGATTTCTTCTTGAGAGAACCAAGTCACATATCGTGCAGGTTACTTTTGGTGTATTCACTTTCTTTTGATCTTCAGGATAAGTGAAAAATTGCCAGATGAAAGATTTATTTTTTCTTATTAAAGGTAGTCGATCATTTTGGTCAGATTCGGAAGATGAATGAGATACGGTAGCCATTTCACCAAAGTCTTCCGAAAGATGTAGGACGTTGTTCTCTCTTGAGAGTAGAAAAGATAGTGAGGGAAGTGGGTGGAGTGCTGCGTGTAAATTCCAGAATTGAAACTATTAAGAACCAATTGAAAGTGTTGTTTTCATGTTGCAGTAGGCTGCCATGTAAATAGTTATTTAATAAAACGTTTTACCCTGTTACTTTGCTGGTGTGTTGTGTATCTTTATAATATTTGTCGTTATTTTGGGTGGGGTGGGCGGCGGAGCCGAGCTGTCTTGCAGCCATCATGGCGTCGAGCTCGGTTTCTCTCACTAGTTTCATATTTCTCATGAGGGGTTGTTCCTAATTTTTCTATTTTAGCGAGGTCAAAAAAAGATCTCATCAGTGGCCTACTGATTTTGCTAGATTCCTTTTGTTTTTTCTAACGATTTATATGTTATAGTTTGCTAGCACGATACAGCGGCTAGTCTGCAATTTATATATATGTCCTTTTTATTAGGGGTGTCCTCCGGTGGAGTCGGACGATCTACCTCTAATAAACGGTCCGGGTTGAACCAACTACCATCCTGATGTTGTATATCTTCTGAGCTGGATTTAAGCACACAATTGTTAAAGTATGAAACGTTTTCTATTTCTAAAAAAAATACCAAGGTGTGTACATCCGGTAACGGCTCCATTTACTGAAAAGTTTCATAAGAATAAAAAAGAAGTCTAGGTACAGTCTCTTTGACGTACTATAAGTTCTTTGAGGGGTGTATGTAGAAATTCAATAAGTTCAAATCGCAAGGTTTTTACGAAATATATAGGCCGGTGCGCGCACTCGGTCGCGCACGAAAGCCTGGAAATGCGATATCCATTTTATTGAGAACTGTTGCCGAGAGTGCGCACACGGGGTCGCGCACGAAAGTTTAGTAAGGCTATTTTTATTTACAGACAAATTTTAAGTGTTTAAAAAAAGGCAAGGTACAGACTTTCGAATTCTGTATTGCTTTACAAGGAGTCTCTATGCAACTTGAATAGTGAAGAAAACGGCTTGTTTTCGAAAAAAATATTGCCAGAACTTTATTGCCAAAAGTATAGGTTGCATACACAACATTTTTCTGAATTAGCATTTTAAAAACCAATGAAATTCACAGAAAAAACCATAGGTTTTACACACGTTATAGTTAGGAAGTAGCATTTAAAAAACCTATGAAATTCACGGAAAAAACCATAGGTTTGACACATGTTATAGTTAGCTGGAAATTTTACTGACATAAAACCAATGAAATTCCATGTTATAGTTAGTTGGACTCACTATAACTTGCGCGTGCAATGCACTGCTGATGACGTCACATATTACATCACTCATGACATGGTCAGTGACATCACTCATGACATCACTGATGACACCATCCTTGTGACATAGTGACAGACCTCCTTTCACTCTAATGTAACCCTTGAAACACATATTCAAAAATAGAAACTGAAATGTAAAAAAAAATACAGATACCCATATCAGTTACAACAAGTAATTCAGTAATTCCACCATCTATATACACATCCACTCATACATATACTCACTCATCATATGAAGTGATACACCTATACATCCTGTTACACACCGACAATCATCGAAAAGTTACTCACACACATACTCACACGTGCAAATAAACTATTGAACATCCATTTATTTGAATATAGAGTTATACACACACTTCCACCTTACTTCTATTGAAAATTACACATATTTATTCTCTTAAACAATCACTTATAGAAACACATACTTATTTAAACAGGAACTCTTTCAATCTCTTACTCTCACATATACTCACTTATATACATCAATATTCACATATACTAGATTAAAGCATATGTCGTTACTGATAAAGACACTAGTGAGACAGTCATTCACTCACTAACAAACACATATACACACTCAACCACCCATACAGTCCTGCACATATGCTGTCTTCAAAACACATACAAACAGAGAGTCAGTGACTCATGCATCTATGTGCTAAGTAATACCCCCACCAAACCATATAGACACTCATACTGATACTAAGAGAAACATCTAATAACCCATATACATACGCATGTAGCTACTTACCAACACATGTAGCCACTTATACACAAAGTGAAACACTAATATATATATATTTAAATATTTAAACATTACTCACTAATATTTATTTTTCAGAAAGACACATATTTACTGGATGGTGTCATCAGTGATGTCATGAGTGATGTCACTGACCATGTCATGAGTGATGTAATATGTGACGTCATCAGCAGTGCATTGCACGCGCAAGTTATAGTGAGTCCAACTAACTATAACGTGGAATTTCATTGGTTTTATGTCAGTAAAATTTCCAGCTAACTATAACATGTGTCAAACCTATGGTTTTTTCCGTGAATTTCATAGGTTTTTTAAATGCTACTTCCTAACTATAACGTGTGTAAAACCTATGGTTTTTTCTGTGAATATATATATATATATATATACTTCACAATCCTGAAGACGACAGTAATGTTGAAAAGAACAGGTATGGACCACTTCATAGATTTCTTCAATGCAGTGCTTTATTCAACGAAACATTTAACAACAAGGGGTGGTGATGGACAGAGTTTCTGAATTGAGCAGAATACTCTCAGCCAGTCAAGAGATCAGGGCTAGATCCAACACCGTTTTTCAGCTCACGGCACCATCCCAGCTCAGAACCTGGCTATATGCAAATTAGTCTGTTCCTGTCCCAGTGCATGATGGGAACAGGGCAAACCAAACTACCAAGCCAATTCTTACACTGGGAAGGAAACAAGCTTCCGGGGACCGGTTTCTGGCATTTCAGCCGTCGTCGGCCCGGCTTGCTTGAATCCTGATGGTGCAATGAGCAAGGGACTCACATCTGAGTAACCCTTCCACGCTTAGGGTGGACAAAATATTTAACAACAAGGGGTGGTGATGGACAGAGATTCTGAATTAAGCAGAATACTCTCAGCCAGTCAAGAGATCAGGGCTAGATCCAACACCGTTTTTCAGCTCACTGCACCATCCCAGCTCAGAACCTGGCTATATGCAAATTAGTCTGTTCCTGTCCCAGTGCATGATGGGAACAGGGCAAACCAAACTACCAAGCCAATTCTTACACTGGGAAGGAAACAAGCTTCCGGGGACCGGTTTCTGGCATTTCAGCCGTCGTCGGCCCGGCTTGCTTGAATCCTGATGGTGCAATGAGCAAGGGACTCACATCTGAGTATACCCTTCCACGCTTAGGGTGGACAAAATATTTAACAACAAGGGGTGGTGATGGACAGAGTTTCTGAATTAAGCAGAATACTCTCAGCCAGTCAAGAGATCGGGGCTAGATCCAAAACAGTTTTTCAGCTCACTGCACCATCCCAGCTCAGAACCTGGCTATATGCAAATTAGTCTGTTCCTGTCCCAGTGCATGATGGGAACAGGGCAAACCAAACTACCAATCCAATTCTTACACTGGGAAGGAAACAAGCTTCTGGGGACCGGTTTCTAGCATTTCAGCCATCGTCGGCCCGGCTTGCTTGAATCCTGATGGTGCAATGAGCAAGGGACTCACATCTGAGTATACCCTTCCACGCTTAGGGTGGACAACATATTTAACAACAAGGGGTGGTGATGGACAGAGTTTCTGAATTAAGCAGAATACTCTCAGCCAGTCAAGAGATCAGGGCTAGATCCAACACACTTTTTTCAGCTCACTGCACCATCCCAGCTCAGAACCTGGCTATATGCAAATTAGTCTGTTCCTGTCCCAGTGCATGATGGGAACAGGGCAAACCAAACTACCAAGCCAATTCTTACACTGGAAGGAAACAAGCTTCCGGGGACCGGTTTCTGGCATTTCAGCCGTCGTCGGCCCGGCTTGCTTGAATCCTGATGGTGCAATGAGCAAGGGACTCACATCTGAGTATACCCTTCCACGCTTAGGGTGGACAAAATATTTAACAACAAGGGGTGGTGATAAACAGAGTTTCTGAATTAAGCAGCATACTCTCAGCCAGTCAAGAGATCAGGGCTAGATCCAACACCGTTTTTCAGCTCCCTGCACCATCCCAGCTCAGAACCTGGCTATATGCAAATTAGTCTGTTCCTGTCCCAGTGCATGATGGGAACAGGGCAAACCAAACTACCGAACCAATTCTTACACTGGGAAGGAAACAAGCTTCCGGGGACCGGTTTCTGGCATTTCAGCCGTCGTCGGCCCGGCTTGCTTGAATCCTGATGGTGCAATGAGCAAGGGACTCACATCTGAGTATACCCTTCCACGCTTAGGGTGGACAAAATATTTAACAACAATGGGTGGTGATGGACAGAGTTTCTGAATTAAGCAGAATACTCTCAGACAGTCAAGAGATCAGGGCTAGATCCAACACCGTTTTTCAGCTCACTGCACCATCCCAGCTCAGAACCTGGCTATATGCAAATTAGTCTGTTCCTGTCCCAGTGCATGATGGGAACAGGGCAAACCAAACTACCAAGCCAATTCTTACACTGGGAAGGAAACAAGCTTCCGGGGACCGGTTTCTGGCATTTCAGCCGTCGTCGGCCCGGCTTGCTTGAATCCTGATGGTGCAATGAGCAAGGGACTCACATCTGAGTATACCCTTCCACGCTTAGGGTGGACAAAATATTTAACAACAAGGGGTGGTGATGGACAGAGTTTCTGAATTAAGCAGAATACTCTCAGCCAGTCAAGAGATCAGGGCTAGATCCAACACCGTTTTTCAGCTCACTGCACCATCCCAGCTCAGAACCTGGCTATATGCAAATTAGTCTGTTCCTGTCCCAGGGCATGATGGGAACAGGGCAAACCAAACTACCAAGCCAATTCTTACACTGGGAAGGAAACAAGCTTCCGGGGACCGGTTTCTGGCAGCTTGTCTCCTTTCTGGTGAAGAATTGGCTTGGTAGTTTAGTCTGCCCTGTTCCCATGATGCACTGGGCCAGGGACAGACTGATTTGCATATAGCCAGGTTCTGAGCTGGGATGGGGCAGTGAGATAAATAACGGTGATGGATCAAGCCCTGATCTTTGGACTGGGTAAGAGTGGTCTGCTTAATTCAGACACTCTGTTCATCACCACCCCCTTTTCTGAATCGTTTTTGGCCACTATAGGTGTGGCAGGGTATACTCAGACATGAGTCCCTTTCTCACTGCTCCATCAGGATTCAAGCAAGCCGGGCCGAAGATGGCTGAAATGCCAGAAACCGGTCCCCGGTAGCTTGTCTCCTTTCTGGTGAAGAATTGGCTTGGTAGTTTAGTCTGCCCTGTTCCCATGATGCACTGGGCCAGGAACAGACTGATTTGCATATAGCCAGGTTCTGAGCTGGGATGGGGCAGTGAGATAAATAACGGTGATGGATCAAGCCCTGATCTTTGGACTGGGTAAGAGTGGTCTGCTTAATTCAGACACTCTGTTCATCACCACCCCCTTTTCTGAATCGTTTTTGGCCACTATAGGTGTGGCAGGGTATACTCAGACATGAGTCCATTTCTCACTGCTCCATCAGGATTCAAGCAAGCCGGGCCGAAGACGGCTGAAATGCCAGAAACCGGTCCCCGGTAGCTTGTCTCCTTTCTGGTGAAGAATTGGCTTGGTAGTTTAGTCTGCCCAGTTCCCATGATGCACTGGGCCAGGGGCAGACTGATTTGCATATAGCCAGGTTCTGAGCTGGGATGGGGCAGTGAGATAAATAACGGTGATGGATCAAGCCCTGATCTTTGGACTGGGTAAGAGTGGTCTGCTTAATTCAGACACTCTGTTCATCACCACCCCCTTTTCTGAATCGTTATTCAACGAAACAGCAGCATGACGCATTTCGACCGGGGAACCCCGGTCTTGATCACATATATATATATTCACTGAAGAAACAAGAGGTTTCAGGGGTGTTATAGTTAGCTAGACATTTCACTCGTACAAAACCATTGAAATTCCCAAGTTATAGTTACCTGGACTAACTATAACTCGCGAGCCCGCAATCCACTGCTGATGATGTCACACATTACGTCATTCATGACATGGTCGGTGACATCACTGATGCCATCTCAAATGACATCACTGATGACATCACTCAGTGAATGCGGTTTGGTTTGTTATTTAAATGTGTATTACATATATATATATACCAATCTGGATTGAAGAATTAGTGAATGTAAAAGTGCTTGGCTGGAGGATTTAGTTGCACTGTGACTGATTGTCTAATTGAGTAATTTAAAGTGTCTCACTAAATATATGGGATAGTGATTAAACTGTGTGAATACCTGTATCACTTATCTCTTGTTGTGTAAATTACTACATAAGTTGGTTACAAGCTATTTGAAAGTCTCTATTAGTTAATAAGTACTTAACTGAATATTTGTATGGGATAGAGAAGAAATGTGTGTGTGGTTGGGTGGGAAGTGTATGACTGTCCAAATATGTGTAAATAGTTGATTTAGTAGGTATATGAGGTTAAGACTGTATGTGGAAACAGTTGTTTGGGTGAGTGATTTTTTTTATGGGTGTATCGATGAGTAAATATATTTGTTAATGATATATGTCCAACAAAGTAGAAATATGAAAGGCAGTGTATGTGACAGTTGTTGTATATACATAAGTATACCTAAGACTCAGTGATTGTATGACTGACTGTATGGATAACTGTATAATTCTAATATTGATTATAAAACACACTACGTATGATTTTCTAACTTTATGAATAAATAATGTGGTGTTTGTATAAGTATATATCTTAGTGCATGCAAGTATGATTAATTAATTGCAAAAATGTTTAGGATGTCTGCATAAGTGAATAGGATGTGTGCAGGTGTGTAATGTTGATGTAGGTGTATAAGTATATTTAATAATATTCTATTGAACGTTGTTAGCATGTATAACTGAATCTATATGTGTTTAGATGTGTGTGTGTAGATGTAGGAGTTACTAAGTGAGTTTATAGAAAGTTGTATTACTGTCTCAATGGTTTTAAACATGATACTCCATACTTTAAAATAATTGTTGAAAGTTTATGCTACAGTATAATGAGTTATATCACTTTGTCACGTGGATGATGTCATCAGTGATGTCATCAGTGATGTCATTTGAGATGGCATCAGTGATGTCACCGACCATGTCATGAATGATGTAATATGTGATATCATCAGCAGTGGATTGCGGGCGCACAAGTTATAGTTAGTACAGCTAACTATAACGTGGGAATTTCAATGGTTTTGTATGAGTGAAATGTCTAGCTAACTATAACATCCCTGAAACCTATGGTTTTTTCAGAGAATTTTTAAGCTTTTTTAAATGCTAATTCCTAACTTTAACATATCTCAAGCCTATGTTTTTTTAGTGAATTTCAAAGTTTTTTAAATGATCATTTTTAAATATATTTATTCTTTTTTTATATTTTCTAGCTATATTTTTTTAGATATGTTATTTTTTAAATGACATTACAAATTAAAAAATGTTTTACATAAAAATATATATTTTTCATTATTTTAAATTGTTTATAATATACTAAAATTATTTTTATTCTCTTCTTTCCTTTTTCTTGGAGTCGCGCACACTAAGCGCATTCTACTATATTATTATTGCATGAAACGTGTCCGCCCTTTTAAATGTGTATGTATTGGCATTTTATATAGCGCACTACTTACCCGTAGGGTCCCAAGGCGATTCGAACGCTGCGAAACCCTTCCTGGCTTCCCTGAGAGATGGTCCCTTAATGGGTATCTCCAGGGTGCGACCAGGCATCCCCGGCGGTCTGGTGGGGCCGTTAGTGAAGATATGGCAAGCTAATGCCCAGAGTTGCCGAGTGTGATCGCTGATCAGAGTGGGCACCGAGGCGAGAGAATTATCGAGTCCGCTGACCCAGGTCCAGAAACCTGCCGCGCCGGGAATCGAACCTTGGTCCCGGGCCGTCCTCTGCTCTCGGGTCTGCCGCCTCTAACCAGTGAGCCACACTACTTCACTTTTAGAGTTGTTGTCTAGGATCCGCGTAGGGTGTGTGACGGGTAAAACTTTTCCTACGCGGTTGCTGTGCGACTTGTGCGTGACTTCTGGCGCATATGCAAGATGTACGTATTACGCAACGTGATGGACACGTGGTAGCGTGTGACGTGATATGCATATTGGATGCGGTGGGTGCACAACTCCTGTGATTTCTTAAATGTCGAAAAAGTTATTTATATTTAATATAAATATTAAGACAAGAGATTATCTGAGGTTATAATAAAAATAATATTGTTTAACTTTCTTAAATAGTATATCACTTTTTAATGTGTGAAGTCGCGCTGGAGTATGGTGCAAGGAGGGTGTGTGCTGAGTGCGCGCATCCTAAGCACATCCTACGCACATCCTATGCGCACCCCATGTGACCTTAAAAAAAGAGATTTCATTGGTTCATTACACTTCCTATTAAAACTATTGAAGGACCCCACCCATTTCAATCACTCTTCTTAGAACTTTACTTTGGGAAAGACCTCCTAAGAAGATCTGCTCGTTTTTGCTCATTGCAAACCTGATTGACCACATCATCTTGAGAATGGCTACAAATCCTGCTTCTACATCAGATTCTGAAGAGTCTAACAGCCAGGAATTTGTTCCAGAACCTCCCCCTCCTGAGAGGTATTCATCTCTAGTGTGCAAGTTTTTCACATTCCCATCTAGAATAAAAAAGGTCAATGCGACCAAAGTAACGTGCAGAATCTGCAAAGCTGTCCTCTCTAGAGGAAATCCCAACAAAAAATACTTGTGTGGGATTGCGAGCATGAAAAAGCATTTGCAATCCCGCCATACAGTTAACCTTGCACGAGAGGAGATGAGAAGACTACAACTAAATGCTCCTGCACAACCATCTGTACCAAGCACATCTGGGACCTTGTTTGTCGGGTTATTGACAACCACCATTATTAGTTTTTTTTTCTCCTTATAGTTTTTGGTTCTGTTCGTCCTGTTTGAAAAAAAACAAAAAAAAATAAAAAAAATCATTCCCAAAAACCCCAAAAAATACAAAACAACAAAAAGAAAAAAAAACGTATTTATAAAACTAACTACTCTGATTAAAGAAAGAGCTAAACTAGTATGCTACTGTATGAACATTTAGATGAATGTATGTGTAGTGCATAATTGACTGTAAACTGTTTAACTACAGCATGCACTGGTACTTCCGAATCACAGGAATGCAACATATGTATATAAATAAGTTGCAGCTGCTTAAAATGCAGCCATGTGGTGACACAGGAACCCTTGCACCATGGTGCAAGGATGTCCGTGTCATGTGGAGATTATTTTTTTACAGAAAGGGACAACTTCCTGCACAAAAACAATCAGTAAAGGCATTTTTCTCCTTCAATATATGCTGTGCATTGTAGCATATAATGAAAGTGAAATAATGAGAAGTGAAAACAATTCTCCTTTTTGTGCTTTGCTACACCAATTGGAGGATGGTCCTGACTGAATGATTACAGTTCTGCAAGGAGAGTGTCTGACTGAATTTATAAGTGCTTGAGTTTTAACGCAGTGAATGGATTAGTACATACTGCTGAATAGATCACTACAACAGTGCAAGGGCAGTGATAGAGTCTTTGGTGGAAGTGTAAGGATAAAGACTGGGTAATTGAAGATGTGAAAGACAAGTGTACAGGTGGATAGAAGCGTGCATGCATAGTGCACAGAGGTTTGAATCAGTCCATGTCCTAATGCCTACTTCGTTGCATCAGTACTTGGGTACTGACTGAATGGTTACAGTGCTGCAAGGAGAGTGCTTGATTGAATTTATAAGTGCTTCAGTTCTGGTGCAGTGAATGAATTAGTACATACTGCTGACTGGGTCACTACAACAGTGCAAGAGCAGTGACAGAGTGTTTGGTGGAAGTGTAAGGATACACATTGGGAATTGAAGGTGTGAAAGACAAGTGTGCAGGTGATTAGAAGACTATGCATAGTACATACAGTTTTGAAGCAGTCCATGTTGTAAAGCCTACTTCACTGCATGAGTTCTGGCTACTGACTGAGACTGAATGAGTAGAATACTGTAAAGAGAGTGTCTGACTGAATCTGTAAGTGCTTGAGTTTTAGCACAATGAATGGATTAGTATATACTGCTGAATGGGTGACTACAACAGTGCAAGGGCAGTGACAGAGTGTTTCATTGAAGTGTTAGGATACAGACTGAGAAATTAAAGGTGTGAAACACAAGTGTGTAGTTGGTTGCAGAACTGCATACATACTGGGTAGGCGTTTGAAGCAGTGCATGTAATAAAGCCTAGCTCACTGTTCTACCTTGCTACACTAACTGCAGAATGGTGCAGCATTCACACACATCTTCAGATTTATTATTTCTGATGTGTTTTGTTGTAGAAGTGTTATGTGCAAACACACACAGCAACACATGTAGAATGCCCCTTCAATGCATAGTGGTGTGTATGATGATCTATTTACATAAATAAGAAAATGTATACAGAGTATATTTTCCTGTCATTGCAAATATAAAACACAATCTTGTGCTATAACTGTGTTACAAAAAGTGATATATTGATGCCACAGGATGATTTTAACAGTAGATTTAAATTAGAAGTAATGAATTAATTAAAATTGAAAGTGTAATGATCTTAAGCTACATTTTAATTCCACATAAAAAAGATACACAGCATCTCTTTATATAGTCCAGAATTTATTATTATTAACCCCTTCCATGCTTATGACGGCCCCCAGCCATCATGCATCACGGTGGGCGTGTGCTGATGACGGCTGGGGGCCGTCATGAACCCGTCCAGTCTTCAAAACGGCCGCACAGGCGCAGAATCACAGCCGCACCTAAGGGGTTAAACAGTGAAATTATTCTCCAGACACCTCATATTTTAGCACAGCTTCTAAAAGGAGTTCCTCTGGTACTTCTTCCAGATCATACTGCTGGTTTGCCATTTCAGAGTTTATAACTTCCAGTAACTATACATCATTCAGTGCTTCCACAAAATCAGCAACATTGCTTTCATTTCCAAATTCACAGGTGACATCTGCAGTATTGATGTCCTCTGAATCAGTCTTGCTGCCTGTTATAGATTGATTTTGTAGTTCAATTAAACTGTTGCTCATTTTTCATGACTCTTCTGTAATATTCTCCTCTTTATCCATAACAAATCTGTTATGTTCTATGTCCTAGCACAAAAATATAAACACATCATGTTAACAGTTTTCTTAGTAATTAATACAAAAGGAGGTGTATCAACTATTTTGGCCCCAGAAAAATATTATGTAAATATAGTTGTCTAATAACATTCCAACAGTAGAGTTTTAGTAGTTCATTCGGTTATATAAATATAATTGCTTATAAAGATATCCTGTTCTTAAGTTTTCATAGAATTTAAAACCAGTCACTCCTTATGACTATGGAAAATGACTCAGGCTCTTATACTAAAATGCAGTACTAAAAAATGTAGAATATGTCCATTCTCCTTAGCCCTTCCAAACTAGTAAATGTGTTTTAGTAAAATGCAAGGGATACTGTTGCTTGTATAGAATAACAGTGTGAATCTGTGTGTATTTAGGTTCCATTCAGACACTAGTTTTTGAATACGTCATGTGTTTTCACACACTTCAATCCTTAAAGACCTATCCAGTACTCAACTTTTAACAAAATTCGAAACTAGTCATTGCTTATATACCTATAGAACGCCCCTTCAACACAAAGTATTGTGTATGAAGAGGACATATTTACATAAAAAAAGAATAGCTACGCACAGTAACTTCTTGTAAATATGAAAGAGTATTTGAAAACGCACTCTGTGACATATTTTATGTTGAGCAATTTGGTCTCTTTTATTCCTGAAAGTCCCTGGTCTCTACTAGCCAACCATGTCTTTCTATTTAATACCATACAGGTGCGTTGCAGAGAGCAGTTCTGAAGCCATGTCCCATTTTATAGATCTCTGTAATAAAACTCTCTGGCACTTTTTTAATATATCTTCTGGGATAGTGGGTCCCCAGGGACACTCAGTATGCATATTAACTTAATCATATATCTTTAATAGAAACAAACCATCTTTGCGCACATATGTACTCCATCCATTTCTTGTTTCTTCAGCTGTATAGAAGCACAGCCCATTGACCATTTTTATATTCACTTATACTTACCTTAAAAGTAATAAATAATAAAAAAACTATATATTATAAAATTATCATCTGTGGAAGAAAAGACAAATACAGTTACAATATATATTTTACAACACAGAATAATTTGTAAAACATTTCATTTACCTTTTTTGCTGTTCTTAGAACATATTCAATTTCACTAGAAACAGTGATTTCAATTGTACTCGTCACATAACAGCAGGTAAAAAAAAGATAATCAATAAGTCTATCCTAAAAAAAAATTCAACATTCTCAAAACCAATCTAAAAATTAGAAATAAAACATATGTTAAATGTTTTTTTCTAAGAGCAATTTCTTACCTAAATATGAAACAACTCAAACAATGATAACAAAACATTATTATACACTGTAAATATTGTTTAGAAATTTATGCTGACATAATATACAACAAAAAGTTCTTAATTGGTTTAGATACTTTTCCTCAGGGCTAAATAGTATTCGTGAAATCATTTGTTTTGAAGTTGTCCAATAGTAATCCTGAAAGGCCAAATTGTGTTCCTAAAACTTTGGCTTTAAGAATATTAGGTAAGAATTTGGTAATTCTTTAGGCAAACATTGTTTAAAAACCAATTGAGCATCATTGCAATGTATCCAACTTTTATCATATTTTAAATAAGCAGTGTAATGTCCAGATGTTGTAGAAGGGCCATTATGGAAAATAATTGCTACAGCTACAAAAGTTCATCCTGATATTGATACTTAATTAATTAATTGCAGGTTTATATAGCGCTAGGATCGACTCCCGGAGGAGTATCTCCGCGCTTCGACCGCTGCGAAACCCTTCCTGGCTTCCCTGAGAGATGGTCCCTTAGTGGGTATCTCCAGGGTGAGACCAGGCATCCCCGGCGGTCTGGTGGGGCCGTTAGTGAAGATGAGGCAAGCTAATGCCCAGAGTTGCCGAGTGTGATCGCTGATCAGAGTGGGCACCGAGGCGAGAGAATTATCAAGTCCGCTGACCCTGGTCCCGAAACCTGCCGCGTCGGGAATCGAACCCTGGTCCCGGGCCGTCCTCTGCTCTCGGGTCTGCCGCCTCTAACCAGTGAGCCACACTACTTCACTTCACTTGAGTAGCTATAACATTTTTAATTAAAGTTTCCAATTTGCTTCCATCAGCTGTACAACGTTGCATCATTAAAATTACATACTGTCCATATCTTTGTATAAATAATCTTGATGACATTTCTGATTTACTTTGGCTACACACCATGTTTTGAGTTGCTCCTCTAACTAGGTTGTTAAAAGACACTGATTCACAGTCTCGTAAAGTCAAATATATAAATCTTTCAGTGTCTATGTTAGTGCTACATGTAAACAAACAATGTTCATAGTCACATTGCCATTTATAAGAAAGGCCAAAAAGATTTTCAATATCTATACCTTCATCTTCCAATACAGCAAGGATATACATTAGAAATTCCTTACAATCTTGCTGAATATTCCGCGTAAATTGAGTACAACCAGAACATATGTCAAATACATTTCGAATATCAGATACACTTTGTATTTTACTTTTATCACTACTACATTTCTCATAAACAGAATACAACAAACAAAATCTTTTTTCCCGATTCTCAACAATTTGCTGTTGCAAACTTTCAAGAAAAAAACCAACATTAACAACTCCATTAGCATAGCAGTTGACACCAGAACTATTTTCAAACTAATAAACCAACAATCTCTTCAACAGTGTCCTTTTTCTTTTTTGCTTGCAATCACAACTTTATCTTGTTTTTTTTCTTTCTCTATACCTTCACTACAGATATTCTCATATTTTCTTTTTCGTACTACCACACGCTTTTCAAATACAGGATATTGACCTACATTGGGAGCATAGTCTCTTCTTAACCTATTATACTCTTTCACACAATTTGCATCTGCACTAATCTTTCTCTCATCAAAATCAATCAGGTACAAAGTTCTGACTCGAGACAAAGCAACATATGCCATACCCTCTTTAAACACGGTACTTCCAATATTCACCAAAGCACTGTCTGCACTTAAACCTTGAGATTTATGAATGGTCATCGCATACGCCAAAGAAACAGGAAACTGTTTTCTGCGAACATACAAATCTTTTAAAAGCAAAAACCGAGCTGAACAACGACTAAATTGTTGTACTTCTTCAATTTGATCAAATTTGATTTTCGAAAATTCAATACCATCTCTATTTAGATAACTAAAGAAATCAACAACATTACCCATTGCGTAAATTTAGGAAACCTTTTTCCAAATTCAAATTACATCGTAAAATTACCTGACAGTTTATACATGCATATAAATTCTTTTCTAAACCAGCAGTTTTAGATATCGATTTCTCAAAAGAATCCAATTTTCTCTTCAACTACTCTGTCAAAATAATAGTGATTCCTTCATGCTCTATTCTATCAATAGCTTCCAATTTGATCATTTCTTCATTTTCTAACTTTAAAATTTCTTCATTGAATATAGAACATTCACGCAGTGTTGGCATTAAGCAGATAACAGATTTGGTTTTTGCAATTCTCATATATATTTTCTCAGGAACGATATTTTCATTTGGAAACAAATTGGAAAGTAATCATCTCTGTAAAGCAGGGCTTTCCAAACTGTGCATCGCGACACAGTAGTGTGTCGCCTCGTATTTGTGGGTGTGTCACCTGACAATGACGTGTCCGGGCATCTCCGGGCAGATTAGGGCGAATGCTCTGTTGGACCGGGCGTATTCAGTGACGCAGACACAGTCCAGCTGAGTACCAGGAGGACAAAGGAGAAGTGCAAGGCGAGCGTGCAGCCTTGTTCGTTTTGAGACGCAGTGAAGAGGAACTTGAACTGCCTCTGCACCCAATCCCAGGTGCTCCGTAATGGAAATATCCAAAATTGTAAAACTCTGTTGGCATCCCTCTCTACTTTTCTCCTCTTTCTCTGCTCCCGCTCGCTGTCTCCCATCGTCTTTTTCCCTCTTCACTTCTGTTGTCTAAACATCTTCATGAAGTGATCACCGCTGGCCTGAGGCAGTCATTACAGAGGGCCATTTGGGCAGTGTGTGGTTCAGGAAGGCCCCGAATACCGGCCCTCAGGGGGTGGGGGGGTAAGATTCAGTGTGTAAAGCGGGGCATATGGCCATCAAAGGCAGCCCCTCTGTGTGCGGCTTTCTCTGCATCTGGTATATGGGTTTGGAAGAAACACTCATGAATGTGCGGTGTGCCTAGCACGTTGTGAAAGAAGTTGACTCTGACATGAATCATATCTTGTCCAGGGACTGCGCAGGTAGCTGTTGGAAATACAGGCTACAAAAGGCCGGTGCCAGCACAGAGAGGCACACAGTGGTGCGTGGTATTTACTTTCAAGCACAAAAGGTATTTTGTGCTGGGAATTGACTTCTCAGTGCAAAAAGCACTTTGTGCTGCTTTGTAGCACTTTATTTTAAGGGATAGTTACTGAAGTGCTACGTCGGCAGATCTGCACAGACACCCATAGGTGTTGATGCAAACCCTGATCCATTAAGGTAGCCAGATTGGGTGTTTTGCAACAAAAAATAACACCTTTGAGAAGCAGGCGCTAACAAGGAGAAATGTTTTCATGTCTCAAAAAACACGAAAATTGCATGTGTGTTGAAGTGTGCAGCGCACATCAGTGTGTATGATCCTCCAATGCTTTCTATTGACATACACATTTTACTGGAATGTTAGGCTTCTAGTACAAATGGAATGCATTACAGTGCAGTGACCTCTGCGAGGCTGTGCATCACACAAAGCAGCCTTTGAGAGCACAGCGCTGAGGTCGACAGCAGCAATGCGCCACTATTACAGGATATGGCTCGGCGCTGTATATATTCCCTCTCACACAAAGCAGTACAGCAAATTTGATTGCCCCACTGCGCTGCATAACAAATTAGTAACTGCTATGTAGACTCTAAAACGTGCATCAACTTTCTATAAATATTTGCTTACAAATATTCCAATGTGACCCCACATCTCCTTGGACTGGAGCTAGATTAGTAAATCAATGACGCCCTATAATATGTTAGATCAGTGAACAGCGCATGGGCAGCGGAACCCAAGAGGCCCAAGGCCGTCTTGGAAACTGAAACAAGATATCAGGATACAGGGAGGCCGGCCCTCGTCCTCTAGTTACCTACTCCCAGCTTTAGGCCTGGGAGGGGATGTGAAGGGCGCTATATAAATAACAATAGACTTGTTTCAGCTTTTAATGCAAAATGCCCCCAGTCCCCAAGGGTATTTAACTGCTAATTATCCCAATGTCACGTGTGGCATCTTACAGGTAAATCTAGCTTAGTTACCAAGAGCACTTTGCACACTGCTATTTTCAAGCCCTTGCCACTGTAATGCATTTACTTTTAGGCTTTTGTAAAGCGCTGCAGATCATAGCTTTGCAGCCTCAGAGCGCTAATAGAATGATAGAAACTAGAAATTCTGGAATGCAAAGTCCCATGTTAAAAAACTTCAACCCATATTTATGATGGTTTTGCATTGCACTTGCGGCACACAAGGTAGCACAAGGGCAACACAATACCTAAATGACATTTACCAACCAACACAAGGCCAACTTACATCGGTGGCCCTGCATGACTTTGGAACTGTTGAGTAACCCAAGGCAGCGCAGGTCGCTGTGTTGCGTTACCCTGCCCCGGGAAGGCATTTCATGGGTGTTACTGCGCATCCACCCATGGATTTTGACCCATTTCCAGATTTACCTTTAGTGGTAGACCTGGGAATTTGTCAAAATGCTTATTTTTTCCTCTTTCTACGTGGAACCGCCTGCCCTGTATGGAAATAGTGAAATGTAGCTGCTGGAGTCCCTTCTGCGATATTAGAGGGTTAACAGCAAGTCTTTCACGTCGGGTCATGTCTGCTACCCTCATAATTCCTGATCCATAATTTCAGATCTAAATAGTTTTGGATGCAAAATGTCTGATTTTCTACATCTTTCGATACTTTAATTTTGGGGACTTGAGTATAATATGTCTAGATGTGGAGTACTATACAGGGATAATCAACTGAAATATAATAGGTACTGAGAACGCCCTAATTAGCAAGATAAGGTCCATACCCCCACATTAGAAGAGTATGCTCATTAAGACATACACAAGTGAGAAACTATTTAGATATCATGCTCTCCAGAGGCGTAACTACATTTGAGTAGGCCCTCCTGCAAAGTACATGGAGGGCCCCCCTCCAAACTCCCCCAGAAGATATCAGGCCAGAGTACTGTGCACTGCAGAGGGCTGCGGGGGCCTTTGTTATGGCACTGACGCTCTCGGGATCAATATGAACACCACTGAGGTGTTTCACATATGCCGCAGCAGCAAAGCCTGCGTGTACATATATAGCTGCAGGTGGTGGTCAAAGCATAAAGAAGTACAGGCACATCAGGGAATTCATTACATACAACCCATACATCGCTTACATTTTGGAGTGCCCACGCCTACATGCCAAAAGACCCGATTCAGGCGGAAGACAAACAATTTTTGATTTAAGCCAAAAATGGCTTTATTTTAGCTGTCTCCTGCCTGAAATTGCATTTTCTACAATAAAAGTCTCTGTACTGGGGTGAATGTATGACATTGTTCTGCATTCTGTCCATCAGCTGTTGTTTTGCATTTGTCACCCCGAGTGGGATGGGTATGCTCAGACGTGAGTCCCATGCTCTCCACACCACTGGAGTCAAGCTATCCTGGCTGAAGACGGCTGATAGCCAGAGACCGGTCCTAGGATGCTTGATTCCGGTCCAGGAAAGACATGGCTTGGCAGTTTGGGCTGGACTGTTCCCATGAGGCACAGGGTCAAGGCTGATTTGCATATGGCCATGTCTGAACTGGGGTGGTGTGGAGTGCAAAACAACGATGGATTTAGGCCCAGATCTCTGTACTGGGGTGAATGTATGACATTGTTCTGCATTCTGTTATGTTATGTTATGTTATGTTATTTGTTTATTTCTATAGCGCGCGGCTACTCAAAAAGAGTGTCCCGGCGCTTTATTGGAGAAAGAGACAAAACTGCAACATACAAACATAACACCAGATAAAAAACTAACAGAAGAGTGGGCCAGAGATTCACGGAAGACCGGCTACTGAGTGAACAGCCAAGTTTTAAGGCCTTTCCTAAAAGCCAGTAGGCTGGTGGCTCCCCGCAGGGCCAGTGGTAAAGAGTTCCATAGCTGAGAAGCCAGCAGTCCAAAGGAGCGGCCTCCGAGGCGCGCTTTCTTTACCCGGGGGACAACAGCAAGGTGCAGGGCTTCCGACCTCAGAGACCTGGTCGGATGATAAAAGACCAGTCTCTTTTGGAGGTACTTGGCTCCCTCCTTGTGGAGAGCTTTGTAGGCCAGGGTCAGCGCCTTAAAGGCGATCCTCTTGCGGATAGGAAGCCAGTGTAAAGTTGCCAGCAAGCCCGAGGCCCTGGAGCGCCTACTGAGGCCAAAGATTGCCCTGGCAGCGGCGTTCTGTACCACTTGAAGCCGCTGCAGCAAGTACTCTGGAAGGCCCAGGTAAAGAACGTTGGAATAATCCAACCTGGACCCAATCAGAGCCTGGACTGTCAGCGTCCTATGTTCCACGGATAACAGAGGAAGGAACCTCCGCAGCATCCTGAGGATGCCAAAGCAAATGCCCGACACCCCCAGGATCTGGGATTTCAAGGTAAGCCTGTTATCCATCTTCACCCCCAGATTCTTAGCAACCTGAGAGGAGCAGGACGGAGGGAACATATCCCGTGGCCACCAGGTCTGCCAATCTGGCTCTGTGTCGCACCCAAAGAAGAGTACTTCGGACTTGTCGGAATTGCACTTAAGGCTGTTTAGATGGAACCAGTGAAAAACAGCCCCAAGGCAATCCCGAATACTCTCCCCATCAAAGTCACCTCCTCTCTTACAAGAGAAGAGGAGCTGGGTGTCGTCCGCATAGGATACGATCTGGGCACCATGCGCCTCCACCAACGCCGCCAATGGGGTCATAATGATGTTAAAGAGGGTCGGGCTCAAAATAGAGCCCTGAGGGACCCCGACTCCCAGAGGCGGCATCACGGCGGAATCAGGCGGGGCCCAGATCGACTGCCGGCGGCCGGCTAGGAAAGAGGAAAACCAGTCGAACACCGTCCCCCGTAGGCCTATCTCGAAAAGTCTAGCGAGAAGACCATCATGGGGAACGGTGTCGAACGCCGCCGACAGGTCTAACATCACCAGCATGACTTTGCCCCCAGAGTCCAGAACCCCTTTAATGGTTTCCGAGACCTCCAGGAGCGCTGTCTCAGTACTGAGATGGGGACGAAAGCCCGATTGGGTGGCGTGCAGGATCTCATTAGATTCAAGAAAGTTGGAGAGCACGCCTTGGACGTGCTTTTCCAGAATCTTCGTGAGGGCCGGCAGCAGAGAGATGGGCCTATAATTGACCGGGGCCTTCGGATCTAGACCAGGTTTTTTGAGCAAGGGAATCACCATCGCCTGCTTCCAGGTATGCGGGACCACACCGAGCCTCAGCGAAAGATTTAAGAGCGGATTAGCCAACGGGTTGATCACCTCCGCGACTTTCGCCAGAAACTTGGCAGGGCATGGGTCAAGGGGAGAACCCGATTTTAAATTGCCCATAAGAGCCAGGGAGTCCGGAGCAGAGATTGGAGGAAACACACTCAACGTCGCCCCTGGCCCGGCCTGTGGCAGTGTGGTGATGTCAGGTTCAGTCTGGCCCGCAGACACTGGTACCAGGAATGACTCCTGAATGCGTTGGATCTTGCTCGTAAAAAAGTCAGCAAGGTCCGTGGCCCAGGTACCAGATGGTTTTTGGTCCGAGGTATTAGACCAAGGTGAGGTGAATTCTCTCACAATGGAGAAAATCTCCTTGCAGGAGTTGGAAGCAGCATCAATTCTCCTGGCTAGATAAGCTTTCTTTTCCAGGCGGATGTCCTGGTGATAAGCCTTAACCACCGTTTTGTATGTCAACTTGGCAACAGTGTCATATTGTGCCCGCCAGGCTCTTTCGGCTACCTTGCACTGCTGCCGCGTAGCCGACAGTGCAGCGGTAAACCAAGGCGCAGAGACCCGTTTCGGTGTCGGGCGAGATGTTACTTCCGGGGCAAGATCGTTTAGCCTATCCAATAACCAGTCTTGCATGGTCTGCAGATCCCTGTCTAGATCACCTGAAAGAAGGCAGGGGTGGGCCTCAGCTGCCTGGGCCAGCATCTCCGGAGTTACACGATGGAAAGCCCTATGGACACGACCCTGTTGATGTGCCGGGATAGGCACTGATTTAACTATGCCCTTGATCACAAATTTGGCGAGAAAGTGATCAGACCATAAGACAGGAATGATCTCTATACCCTCGAGAGGGACAGACGAGAAGACCTGGTCGAGGGTGTGTCCCTTCTCATGCGTGGGCTCCTGAAAGTAGGGGATGAGCCCCAGCGGGGTCAGCGCCTCCGAGAGTTTGGCGGCAGCCGGGTCGGATGAATCATCCATCCGGAAGTTGAAATCGCCAGCCACGATGAAGTGTTCGGCTTTCAGGGCCAACTCCACCAGCACCATATCCAGATCTTCAAAGAAGGTGCCGGGAGAACCAGGTGGCCTATATACAAGCAGTCCCTTAAAGGATTGGTGGGGCGAAAGAGTGATAGAGAAGGCTAGGGTCTCCGAGCCTCGGATGTCAATAGCTGGCAGGATCTCGCAGGGGGTTCCTTTCCGGACCACTAGCGCTACTCCACCTCCCCTTCCGTTGGCTCTGTCCTTTCTGAAGATGTTGTAATCGGGCGGGATTGCCAAAGCGACGTCAGGGTTAGAAGAGTCACCCCACCATGTCTCAGTAAGCATGAGGCATAGTGGTTTATCTACATCGAGAAGCTCATAGATGTCCTGCGCAGGTTTGCAAGCTGACCTGGTGTTCAATAGCATGCACCCGAAGCCCATACTAGAGATGTTGTTGCTCGGCCGTAAAAAGAGCGAGCGGGTCGGGCGCCAGCCACAACCCGGGCAACGGGATTTCCCATGGTAACGACCAGGGAATACAGTGTGACAGCCAGAGCCATGAGGAAAGAAAGAGCGAAGTTCGCTAGGGGAATAGCGCAAGACGAGGGTCCCAGGAGGACACATCCCTGTAGAAGGAGTCCCAACTGCCGCTCCGCCCGCCTCCGGGACGCGGACGGGCGCAGACGGGCAGGACTCTGGCTTGACTCCGGCGAGAGTCCGGCGCTCCCGCTGCGCGTCACCGCTGCGCGCAGGAGGCGAGCTTTAAGTAGGGCTCACCTGTGTTGCAAATGAGCGCTAGAGCGCTCACACAAGTGGCAAACAGTTTTAAAAGCACAAGTTCGGTTTTTAACAAAGCATTCTCCCGGCTGCGCCTCAGGAGGTGTAAAAGCCTCTGGCAAGTGCTCGTTATCAGCGCTGTTAAGTGCCTTCGGCGGGGGGCGTGGCTAGAAAAAGTGGGCGTGGCCTATGGCCTTGGGGGATCGGCCAACAAACAAATGCCCAGCGAGGACAACACAGGCAGGAGCATACAGAATAGGCAAACAGTTTTAAAAGCACAAGTTCGGTTTTTAACAAAGCATTCTCCCGGCTGCGCCTCAGGAGGTGTAAAAGCCTCTGGCAAGCGCTCGTTATCAGCGCTGTTAAGTGCCTTCGGCGGGGGGCGTGGCTAGAAAAAGTGGGCGTGGCCTATGGCCTTGGGGGATCGGCCAACAAACAAATGCCCAGCGAGGACAACACAGGTAGGAGCACACAGAATAGGCAAACAGTTTTAAAAGCACAAGTTCGGTTTTTAACAAAGCATTCTCCCGGCTGCGCCTCAGGAGGTGTAAAAGCCTCTGGCAAGCGCTCGTTATCAGCGCTGTTAAGTGCCTTCGGCGGGGGGCGTGGCTAGACAAAGTGGGCGTGGCCTATGGCCTTGGGGGATCGGCCAACAAACAAATGCCCAGCGAGGACAACACAGGTAGGAGCATACAGAATAGGCAAACAGTTTTAAAAGCACAAGTTCTGTCCATCAACTGTTGTTTTGCATTTGCTATAATAAAGTGACAGAGTTGTTAGTTAGTGAACTAATATGGCACCAATCTCTGAGGTGTCATTGTAACTACACCTCAGAGAATAGCGCCCCATAGCTGCCAAGGTTTCAGATTGCTGTCTACAATTTAAGTGACACCGCTGTCAGGGGATTTACTCAATGTGGCAGGATATAGCAAGGACGGGCTTCTGGTGGGGTCAGTTTTGCCAGTCACTGTCTTTGTTAGAACAGATTCACAATTGCTATAATAACCTTCCTGCTTTCTCAAATTTGCTTGGAAATGCACCATTTGCCCACTATTTTTTCAAAACATTCTCAGGGGGGAGACGCCCCCGAGCCCCTCAACGCTATGCTCGCTCGCGTTACCGTGTCCCTCCAAAAAAGGTTGCTAAAAAGGTGTGTCACCAACAGGAAAAGTTTGGAAAGCTGTGCGGTAAAACGTGTTTGCCATGTTCAGTCACTTTTCCAATTCTTATATCTTGAAGAATAGTTCAATAATCAGCATCATTGCCTGTTGCATGTTTTAATAAGTTCCTTACATTCAAAATATGACCAAATGTTAACATTTCCAATGCTATCCAAATACTTTCTGGTATCTTCATGCGCTAGTGTTTTAAATACTGATTCTCCTTTAACAGGCGTAAGTTGTAGTAGATCTCCAAAACTATGGCATGTTATCCTCCAAACAACACCATAGTCTGTTTTAAGAATTTTCTGCATTCGTAAATGCACAAAAGCAAGCTTTACGTTTGAGACCATGCATACCTCATCAATAATCAGAAGTTTCATTTTCTTAAGCACTCTTGAAACTTCACAACAAGCTTCTTCAGATAGCTTGTGATATTCCAATTTGTTTTTATGTTCCACAGGCAGCATAAGTAAATGATGCAATGTAATTCCTTTAATGTTGTGTGCTGCCAACCCAGTTGGAGCAGTTACAACACAAGACAAATGAGACTAAGTTGTTTTCTGTAGATAACTGGTGATTACTTTAATTAGGAAACTTTTTCCTGTTCCAGCTTGTCCACTCACATACATTCAGATTGGTTGAAATGTTGTACATGAAGAAACCCATATCACTTGTTGATATATTTCTTTCTGTTCGAGATTTAGTTGCTCCTCCAAGTTTGCTAAGTCCATAATATCTTCCTGAGCTTCATACATTGCTGTTTCCACCTCATCCATGGCAATTGCAGCTTCATTTTGAACAATTCGTTCTCCTAGTGGATCCTGACTCAACGGAGCAGAAGTTTGACTGTCTTGAGAACTGTCTCTAGCAATCTCAGCTGCAATTGTATCTTCTTGCTCAATTTGGTCGTTCAACATTTTCAAATAATTAGCAAAAACTGGACATTCTATAGTATCTTTAGTTGCGTTGAAGGAATCTTCGTAGCTTTGAAAATCTCCAAGTAATTCCAATTCTGAACGCCACGGCTTGAAGAGTTGCAAAAGAGCTAAATAGTAAAATTTTCTCTTGTCACGAACATCGCAACTCAGTTTTTGGTGATTAATCAAATGTCCTTTTCTTTGTTTCACCAAACATCCTTCAGAACCAATCACAGCATATATTCAATTATGGATGTTTTCTTTAATATTCTGCTTAAAAGTATCATTTTATAGCACTTCATAGAGACAAATGTTCTCAAGATGATGACTTTTATTTGGATAATATGTATCCAACATATTTGTTTTCACAATATCTGTACTTTCTGGCTCTTTTTCAGCTAAATATTCAATTTCTTGTACAGATTTAAGTACTCGATTTCCTGTTGCAGCAAGGCCTAGACTCACCCAAATGATTCTTCTAGATTTGGAGTATAGACTTGCAGATGATAAGCGATCTAAGCATTCATACTCTCCGATTTCTCGATGATATAAAATCTTCAAACTGTAATTGTATAATTTCTTACTTAGACTCTTCTCGTGGGAAATCTCTTCCCACATTTCCTTCAATTCCGTCTTTTCTGATTTTGTTATGTAGGATGTTACATATCGAGGTACTGAATATCCATGTTAGCATTCCACATGGACATAATAACTGGATTATAATCAATAATATATTTTGACTCTTCACTTCTTCTCAAATTATAGGTATTCTTTGAAGACTTTCTTGTCAAGGTATGTCGGACAGCTGACATAAAACTGTTTACTCTTCATTTGGATATTACAGGCCGTCCAAAACCAAAACGACATTTGGTAGAAAACTTTTCCTTTGACTTGTACTTTCAACTACAGTATTTCCCACAATGATGGCTTTGGAATTGTAAGACTTGTTGTCTTAAGTTCTTTTCTTCTGTGCTTTTGGGTATAGCACATGTAGCATATTCTTCAATAAAAGACAACACAGTATCATCCAAATCTGTTCCGAATTTGGGGGCATCTTTGATCCATATTAGCATATGTATGTGAGGTGCACCTCTTGCTTGATACTCCTTTCTCCAAAAGAAATCCTCAACCTCTCCAAGAGGAGGATTTTTGTTATTGGTGATAAAAGACATCATAGCTTCAAATCTATGATTGAAATATCTGCATATATAACTGGATCCAAAGAGCACAATTCTCCAGGTGTCTTGTATGCAATATTTACTATATTTGGATTTGCCTCTCGAAGAAATTGAAGTAAATCACCCCAAGCATATTCAGCACAGCTTAGAGTAAGGAACCATGTAGGAGTTCCAAAGTTCCTTATCATATATTTAAGTTCTCTATGACGACGGTACCAGTGCTCATTAGTACCACGCTGACATGCCATGAGATTAATCAGCTGAGATTACAAAACATTATCTTTCTGGTGTACTTTATCCATAAATTCATTTGCCGAAACATTTTGCAGATGTACACCTGTTTTCAATATATGGTTGACTGCATGAGAAAGTCCAGACAAGTCACTTTCAAACAAAAGATGAAACATATACAGAAGACATTGTCGAAATTGTGGATCTTCTGCATACAATCATGATGTCCAGTATTTAGATGCAGGAATCTGCACAGGTCGTTCATCTTATCATCCTCTTTTTCCTGTTGGAAACAACTGAGGGAAACAACGAGCTTCCAAGCTTTCTTCCCATACACTCATGGGACTTCCCTTTGCTTCCTTAATTTGGAATAATTCAATAGTATTCCCCATCACTTCTTTGGAATAAAGTGGATGAACACTGTAATGTTCATAGATTTCTTCTGTTCTGGACATATCCACTTTTTCAATTTGTCCAGTTGACGAGTCAGTATCTTCTTCTAAAGTTATTTCTTCTTCTCTCACATACACTATTTTATAGTACTGATTATTGTTTAACCAGATACAACATTGCCTTTTTCACTTTCCTAACATCCACTAATTCTTGCCAGATTTTCTTACTCTTAGTAGGAACGCCATTAACTAGAAGAACTAGAGGTTCATCTTCTACATTTTCTACACCAATTGGTTCAATATTTTTCTTTAAATCTAGAGGCAAAAATACGACTCTTCCCCTTAATCCTCTCTGTAAATCTGAAGGAGGCAATTTCCATGTCTTAGGCTCCATACGAACAATAGCCTGAAATGGATGCACACATTGAATAAGAGTAGACTCATAGGTATTTGAATCTATCAGTTCAGAAGAAATATTTACCAACTCTAGATTATTATGCACAGCTCTAGCAGGCATTTTGATCTTGTCTAATTTGTTATAACAATATTTACAAATACGTTGATCAGAACCCAAATCAAAAAAATTCTCTACCAACAAATAAGTTGCAAATACGTTCCACTCATTATTATTTTCTCTTTCACTTTTTAAATACAGATCAACAGTCCTAGTCTGATTTTTATAATGAGTACGTCGACAACAAATACAAGAATCATTTGGCCTTTCACCTGAAATCACCTTAAACTTAGTAATTTCTTGGTCAACATTTTTTGTACTAGAATGTTAACATTCTCTCCCACATTTCCTTCTATTAATGTATCAGTTTCTGCACTGTCTTGCTCAGGACCAAAGTAACTAAACTCAATTTCTTCACAAACGTTCATTACGTCTGATACTGACCCAGGCAAAAGAGCACTGTTCAACTTTTTTAACATTAGTGCTGGACTTTTTGCATAATACAATGTTCTGACTAATTTCCTCATTTGAGTATGATGTACTGCTAACATCCTGAAATGGTGAAAAACACTTTGACATACTTTTCTAGAAAGACAAGCCAGAGAATGACCTTACAAACCAATATTTTCTCTCACTCTGCAAGGGTCTAGTCCTTGCAACATCTTAATCTTTTGTTTAACACTTTTCTAAGTATACTCACACAAGAATTGCGTAAATAATCAATAGATTCCTGTCGTACACTACAAATACCACTGCAATTCCAAGTGTACGCTGGAGCTTTAGGACGTCTCCCTAAAACTTCTTCAGCTAACACCTCTTCTGCATTTCTGGGAACAATTTTCTCTTTCTCAATAGGACAACCATTTCTAATCTCATAAGCTCGATCACTAGTGTCAACTGCATGCAACAAATCAATACTCTGAAGATAACTTTTCTTCATTAAATAAAGGTTCAGAACTTGAACTGTGTTTCCATTCACCCAAAAAAAACAGAAAAATTAGTTCTGTTAATTAGTCTTCTCCACTTACTTTTTACCTTCATTAAATGGATTGGTTTATCAAGTAATCGAATTCTATTTATTATTAAAATAAATAATTTCTTTTTTAATTTAAAAGCCTTCTCAACAATACTTTCAATATGTTTCTTCTTCTTACAAAATGCTGATTTTTTTTACATTTCTTCATATCCTTCAATAAGTTTAAGACAACTCTATTGTAAAACATTCTTTATCTAACTTCCCGAAATTGATTCTTCCTCCTTTTACTATACAGTGTTTCTTTTGAATATGAGTTCCCATCATTTTTCTCTTGTTTTTCTTCTTTGTTGCAGATACCTTCTTTTTATTTTTCACATCCTCAACACTATTACTAGTGTTTGATAGTTTTTTTTAGAAAATCTTTTGTTCTCTAACCAGGAGTTTTTTTCTTTTTCACCACACATTGTTGTTCAGGTAAATCTAGTGGATGAATTCTCTTGAAATTATTAGCTTTTTTATGGTCTCTCATCTTTTCACTTTTTGAAGGCATGATGAATTTCTTTTAGTGTTGATAAATGGAATCTGTTATATAAATATGTATAATGGTATAAAAATAAATCTATAAAATATACTATTCTATTACTAAACAAATACAATCTAAAATGACTAAGTATAAAAAACAAGCGTGTAACTGATAACAGAAGTGCATACATACTGCATAGGAGTTTCAAGAACTACGTCTGCAAGAAGAGTACCTGAATGATTTTTTTTATGTGTATATTTTATTTACACAGTATAGCAATAAGAGATAAACATATACCAGCATTACATCCATAGTAAGGAAAAACTTAAATAATATCAAGAAATAAGCAGATAAGAGACCTTACATCAAGCGTTCATGTGAGCAGCGAAGACCCCCATATATACATTCCTAATCTTCGTTTCCTTGCCCCCTTTATTGAATATAAACTTAATTCTAAGTTGGCTAATTGATACATTTTAGCTTGCCAGACCTCAAACCGTGGAGGATCAGGACAGAGCCAGTCCCCGGCAATACATAGGCAAGCCCTGGTCATTGCTACAAACAGAAAATAATGATGCTTATAAAAAGCATTCCCTCTGGTGACTACTTGCCTCATCCCTATAAGCATTAAGGCCGGAGTAATGTTAAGTGTTGACCCTAGAATATTTGATAAAAACTTTTCAATATCCTGTAGAAACTTTTTCAATGTAACACAACTGAAAAATATATGCACACTGTCTGCATTGTCACCCCCACAACGGAAACATTTACCATCATAACGATCACCCCACTTGTGCATATGTGCCGGAGTGTAGTATAAATTAAATAAAGTTTTAAAAAATTGTATTTTTAAATTTGCAGATAGAAAAACTTCATTCGATCTTGCTTGCAATTGCATCTTCTATTGACACGCTGCTTCCAGGACCTTGAACCTGGTCCTTTTATAACTCCCACCAATGTCCTTAAATAAACAACGATTTGCTTCTGATCCTAAGATTAAATAAAATATAGAGGATATTTCTGATGTGGTGCCAGCATCCTCGCGAATCTAGAGTATAGACATTTTCTGCAAAAAACAAACATAGTAATACAAAGCAAAGTCGGGTATTGCTAAGCCACCCCTTGCAATTGGAAGAGACATAAGTCTCATAGCTCCACGAGGTTTCCCAGGGGCCCACAAAAATTTACAACACTGTGCCTGTAAGTTTTTCAGTTGAGTTGGCGATATTTCAAGTGGTTTAGCTCTGAATAAGTATAGTACCTGTGGAAGAATATTCATCTTTAAGCGCTTCCGTGCGGCGCGAATTCCCCGCCCATGCTGACTCCGCCTTGCGCGGGCGGAGTCATGATGGAACGGTTCCGTCATCAGCACAGCTCAACTGTCGCTGATGACGGAACCGTTCTGTCATCAGCATGGAAGGGGTTAAAATATTCCCTCGACCTATTAAGGTAAAGTGTAACCTACCCCATCTCTCCAGAGACTCTGCAATGTTATGAAGTAAAGCCCCCCAATTTGCATCTACTAATGCTGTCATGGATGTCTTGATTTTTACACCCAGGTATGTGGCTTCAGCAACAACTTTGAAAGCGTGTAATACAACATTATCTGTACAAATGAGTTGAGTTTTGGTGATGTTCAACATTATAACCCCACACCTGGCCAAATTCCACTGCTAGCCGTTTGATCTCTCACAATGCGGTAGCCGGGTCTTCGGATGTCACTGCGATGTCATCTGCATATGCAAATACTGTATGGGGGATATCACGTACAAAAAAAGGCTTAATCAACTGGCTCCTAGAAAGCATTTACACAAAAGGATTAATATGTAAAGCGAAAAGTAAAGGGGAGCAAGGGCATCCCTGTCTCGTACCTCTGGTGTAATTTTTACTACCTCTGAAGTCGATCTCATTACCGCTATTCTAGCTATTGGCGAAGCATACAGAACCTGCAGAGTAGGTGTGGGTGGAAAATCCGTTCCGCTCGCGGATTTTGCGGATTTTCGGGAAATTCGCAATCCGCGAGATTCGCGAATCTCCCGCAAAATCCGCAAATCCGCGAGCAGCGGATTTTGCTCGCACTGTTCGCGTGAGTTCGCGCCCCGCGAATAAGTGCAAAATTGCAGAAATACGCTCTTAGCAAAACTGAAAGTAACTACTTACCAGGTTCAAAAGTTCAGGCTCATCATTAGTAGCCATTTCCTGTAGTGCTTCCTGAGGGGCCCCTCCAGAGTTCAGTTGCCAGTTGAAACTATTATGTGACCCTGCTCTGAACCTCAGAATAGTTACACATATGCCACAAAGGTCCTGAATTACAGCTAAGGGAGACAAGCAGGAGCCAGGCTGGAAGTTAAAATCCATTAATCAGCCCCTAATTCATTATTGTCAGTTGGGGCAGGGCAGGTGTTGTAACTAATTTTGCAACAATGAAAGCACTTAGCAAGTGCAAAAGATCACTAATCAGGGCGCACTAAGGAAGCAGGTGCCAGCTAAAAAAATATTCTGTGACACATTAATCAGCCCCAAATTAATTCAGGTCACTTGAGCAGGGAAGGTGTGCTTTGCTTTGCCGAAAATAATGTACACTGGACAACCAGAGGGTGTGGTGATGAAACAGAGGGTGGCATGGGTGGGCCAGAGGGTGGCATGAGTAGTCAGAGAGTGGCAGTGGTGACAGAGAGTGGCAGTGATGAAGAAGAGTGTCCCAAACAGGCTGGACACGTAGAAACAACAAGTTCGCAAAACTTGCGACCCGACAGGTAAGTTCGCAAATTGCGAAATTGTAAAAACCCTCGCGAACTGGCAGAAACACGGGCGAACACAAAAAAATAAAAAATCCGCAAATTTGCGGGAATTCGCGGATTTTGCGGATTGCGAATCCGCAAATCCGCAAAATTCGCGAACGCGAGATCCGCAAAATTCGCCCATGCTTACTGCAGAGCAGTCATAAAACTTTTCTGAAAACCAACAATTTCCATTAACCTCCATAAATAATCCCACTCAACACGATCAAACGCTTTTTCTGGGCCTAATAAAATTAACCCTAAATGTCGCTTCTCAACATGAGCAATATCGAACAAGGTGATCACTTAATTGATATGTGACACTGTGCATGAATCCGTGCTGGTTATGAGATACTAGCGAGGCAATTACTTTAGAGAGACGGTTTGCTAAAATGTTGGAATATATTTTCCCATAACAATTCCAAAGTGAGATAGGGCGATATGAACCAGGTAACCCTGGATCTTTCCCCTTCTTGCCAAAAACAATACTTGTAGCTTCATTCCAAGACTTAGGAGACAATCCCATTTGAGCAGCCCTAAACGTTGCCAGCATCATTTCCTGCAAGTGGTCAAAAAAAGCTTATATATCTCTCCCGGAATATTGTCGGGCCAGCAACTTTCCCCATTGCTAGAGTCTTAACAGCAATTTCAAGTTCATCCATGGTAATTGAGGCGTCAAGCAAAGCTGCTGACGCTGAGTCCAATTTAGGAATGTCCCCAATCTGCATAAATGTTACTCCTGCTGCCCCCCCCTTGCTGGTGCGTATAAAGATTAGTGTAAAACTGATGAAAAATGGCTATAATCCTTTCTGGGTCAGACCTTAATTTCCCTACACTATCCTTTAATGCTGCAATATTACGACTAGCTTCATTCATACGCAGTTTTAGGGCAAGACGTCTACCAACTGCCTCCCCATATTCTTGACATAGTTTCTTATGGGTCAAGTATTTTCTTGTGTTCTCTTTGTCCCAAACACCCGTTATTTTAGCCCTTTTTCTGGCAACATCATCTTCTAGATCTAAGATGCAGCCCTGATGTGCTATGCCCTGAATCAGTTTCTCCTCTGCCCTTTTCAGATCAGAATAACAGCTCTCTATCTCCCCTTTGAGGTTTTTTTGATGATATAGCCCAAAACTCAGCACTTCCCCCCTAAAACAAGCCTTAAACGTGTCCCATACTATATCGATGCTGGCCGAGTCCCTGTTATTGCCTAAAAATTCCTTGAACCACCTAGAAATATGATCTATAAAATTGTCATTAACACACAGCTTCCCGTCAAAGGAACATTTTCTAGGTCTCGCAGCCTCTCCCCAACCAGGCATTGATAGTACAATAGGGGCATGATACAATGAAATTCTAGGACAGATCTGCATTACCGCCCCCACTAAGGAGGCAATACTTAAAAAAAAATCTAATCGCACCATTTTTTTATGGGGAAAAGAATAGAAAGTATATCCTGGGTCAGCTGGGAATAGTTTACTCCATGTATCTATCAACCCATGGTCTTTTAATAGATTATACAAAGCCTTAAAAACCTGAGGTTTTCGTCCTCTATAGGTTTTCGGCCACCCCACAAAATCCTGATTAGTTAGATTATTATTCATATCTCCACAGATCATTAGCAGGGTTGGCCATGTTGCAAGCTCTATACTCAATTCTTCAAGAAGTTAGACCCATAGATGTTGCATAGAGTAAAAATTCTGAGTCGAACTGCAAATTCAACTATGGCCCAGCGACCAAATTTCTCTGCCAATTTTCGCCTAACCATGTAGACATTGGGTTTAGCTAAAACGCCACCCCCTGGATCATTACTGACTGCTGTAAAGAAACAGCGACAGAAAATCCCAGATCAGATAACAGGTGACGTTTACTCCATTGTAGATGCGTCTCTTGGAGACAAACAAGATCCGGGCGAATATTGCGTAGTTCAGTGGCAACCCTCCTTCTTTTATTAATGTTGTTCAGGCCAGAAACATTTAAAGAGCATATTTTAATTCCTCCAGAAGCCATCTAGCATACAATCTAAATTTATGGTTAGACACACAATACCCTTGTTTATATAACAGAATGCACACCACCCTCCTAATATATTTTCTTTTTTGTTGTTTCTCCTTCTCCTTCCCCTTTTTACACCAACACCGTGACCCTTCCGCCCTCCCACCACCCCACACCCCCAGTCCACCCCGCGACCCCTACTCTCCCTTTAACAAGGCTTTAGGACTTATGGTCCTGCAGATGACAGCTGCTGTGATTCCCTTCCCTTGCCCACAAGCCAGCCACATATTCCTCCATTCGGAACAAAGAAAAACACCATCTCCAACCCAGAGTCCCTCACACAATTCCCCCCCCCCCAAAAAAAATCCTGAGAAAATGAAAATTTTTATCATCAGTTAATCCTAATCTCAAGGATTAAAGGACTATAAAACATAAGTGAAAAGTTAGGGACACATGGAATCAGTAATATATACACCAATTATTCCACCAATTTAGCACTATGTATTTAAATGCTATTCAGAAACTCTTTAGCTAGTCCCTCGGTGGTAAAGAAGTGTGTGCGCTCCTGGATGATAATCTTCAATTTTGCTGGGTTCATTAAATAGGCCTGCGCCCCTTTGGCCTGAAATGGTGCAATTAGCTGCCGAAGCTGCCAGCGGTTTTCCATAGTGTATCTACAAAAATCAGGTCTTACAAAAAACTCAAAACCAGGTCCTATTCTCCTCTTGACAATAACAAAAGGAGTCAAGAGGGATAAGGAAAGGTATAGGGGATCGCCCTCCACTCTAATCAGTAAATCAACAACAAGATCCCTACACCTGGGGCGCTAATAGCTTAGCACAGACATGAGTACACATCACTCGAGTTGCATTCATTTTTTACAAAACGAGCTAAACCCCTGCTATCTATCGCAGTGTGGTATTGCTCCTCTAATGTCTAGTTGTCCCCACTCATTCTATGGTTCCAAAGAAAATTAAATACTGTGGTCTCAATTCAAAAAGTGTCCAGCGTGACGTCCCATAGATGTCTGCCATATAAACTAACAGTACATCTATCCACACTTCACCACATGTGTACACTCCTTAAGACGAAAAAATGTGTGGTGGAGAGGAAGGCACCTCACGGGCGAACACCCTCGGGGATATTGGCAGATGTTACCAACTCAATGCCCCTTTCTCATCATCGGTTGCCTTCCAATCCGAACGAAAAACAGAAACAGTTACAACACACAAACTGAAATGCGTGTAAAGGTGCAACATAAAGAGTCCGACAACGTTAACTCATAACAGACAGAGTGACATAAAATCAACAGCCACACCCACTCAATTACTTTTATTCTTCGTATCAGTGTGAGCTGAAGAATTAAAAATGAGGTTGGTAGCTTAATATCGCCTACCAGTACCTGATACCGACATGTTTCACTGCCCCATAAATTTCGGCAGATTCATCAGGGTATAGAACACTCGGTCAATGCACCAATCTGTTGAACATCCGTTTTGGACACTGTTGAATTGAGACACAAATAAAAACCAGAGATGTGCCATATAGTCAAAATAAGTTCGTAGGTTTCCACATCAGTGTAATGGTGTGTAGGCATATATAAAATTCTCATAATAATTACCCCTAGTCAGCATGTGTAACCCATACCGGCTGACCGAATCACGCTTTGACTCGATTAAAAACGATTGAAGTAGCAATCTATAGAGGGTACAAAAGGAGGAAGGAGGCTAAGCACTGACATATTCCAAGCTCAAAACATTATCAGGCATACCTAGCCTTATATAGCACATAGATGACCTGCCACCCCCTGTATGTGGACACGTAGGGGCGCGCTCCAAAATACCCGTGATGCCAGGATTCCCAGTATCAGTGGCCGGGGCGTCCAGCACCCACTCTATTCTATGCGTGAATATTTCAATATTCATCACGTCGCGCCCCGCTTAGTCTCAGCGCGTTGTTACAGGAGCGGCCGCTCGTTGTTAATTTAAGCTAGATGCAGCTATCTGCTCGCCTCCACTCCTCACCGTACGGCTTGGAAACCGGGACCGGATCTCATCCCAGGAACACCGCTCACACGCCGGCGTTTGATTTTTAAGCAACCCGGCAGGGTCCGGTCACCCGATCACCCGCGCATGCGCATATGCCAGCGCTCCGGTAGGAAACGCGGGCGCCATCTTAGAACGGCATGAGATTAATGTTTAAGTTCAAATGTCCTGATATTAGGGACTCCGTCAGAAGGCTGACGACCGCATGGACACTGTCCAGTGCAAACTATTTATACATGTGTGCAAAAAATATTTTAAAATTTTATATACATCGTTTATTATTTTTCAACTTTTACGTTTGCCATAGGTGATGTGGGGCAAAGTCATAGAGTCAATGCAAGTATCATAATGCATCATATGTGTATCCTAACTTGTGGATACAACTATTCGGAAGGCAGGTGTGGATGCCAAGAGGGGCAATGTCTACAACGTGTTCCATTCTCTCTCAGTCTCCGACCTCATAGTCAGATCTGATCAGATACCATTAAAGTACATTCATGACAGAGCACACTCGACATATTTCTAGGGCAACATCAACGTCCTCACGTGTGGCAAAAAAACTCAGCAAGGAGCACCTAGCAAACAAATGGGACTCAATCACAGGTAACCCATCCTGAAGAGGTTATTTCACTCGGTTCCACTCCAGGATTTCATTAAGGCCTACAATGTCACTGCGTTCACTGTGTATCCATCTGGCTTCTTTACTGAGCAGCACTGTTTCTATGTTCTGTGGATTCCCTTTTATTACTTCCAACACAGTCCATGTGAAGTCATGCTTTTCTTTGTGACAGTGTTGTACCAACCTTGTGGTCAATTTGCCCGCCTTAATAGTACTGAGGTGTTCTTGAATGCGTACCTTGATTTTCCTTGTGGTCAAACCAAAGTATTGGAGGCCACAACAGCATAGCAATCTATATACCACATGCGTGGTGTTACAGTTGCTAAAGTGGTTGAAAAACCATACTCTCCCTGTACTTAAGGTCACACTGTTACTTTTTTTGGTAAGGGGGCAAACTGAACATGTCCCACAGGGGTGATGTCCCTTGGGCAAAGTGGACAGATCTCTTTTATTTGGTACTAGGGTGCGAGTATGGACTAATTTGTCTTTAAGGTTAGTTGCTCTCTTAAAGGCAAACCTAGGTGGAGGCATATGGAAATCTTTAGTAGAGAGTAAATCCCAGTGTTTCCTAATAGATTGCCTGATTTTGGACGCCATGGGGTCAAATGTCATAACCACCGGGAGGCAGTCTCTTTTTTCTTGCCTAGTGTGTTCCAGGAGGGCACACCTGGGTGTATTCAGTGCACGTTTTCTGGCCTTCTTCACAACTTTACTGGGATAACTGCGCTGCAAGAGTTTCTTAGACAGATCCTGTGATTGCTCCAAAAAACTGCTCGTGCAGGAGCAGTTCCTTCTGTACCTCAAGAACTGGCCCACCGGGAGGTTATCACGCAGGGCTCTGGGGTGGTACGAGTTGTACAAGAGGAGTGAATTCCTATCAGTAGGCTTTTGGTGTACCTTGGTGTTCAGGCCACCCTCCTGTCCTGTCTCAATGTCAAGGTCCAAATAGACCGCATTGGTACGGCTGTAGGTCCATGTGAATTTCAAGCTCTCATCTTGCAAATTGAGCCAACTCAGGAATTCTCCTAGGGATTCTTCCGTGCCCACCCAAATGCAGAGCACATCGTCTATATATCGCTTCCAGAGGCAAATGTGCCGCTGGAAGGGGTTGGTATCAGAATAGACGATGTGCTCTTCAAATCTACCCACATAAATGCATGCCAGACTAGGGGCCATTGTGGCCCCCATGGATGTACCAGAGGTTTGTAGGTAGATCTGGTCCTTGTATGCAAAATAATTCCTTGTAAGCGCGAGCTCGACGCATTCCATGACGAATGATTGGGGCGCATCATATGGCCACTCGAGGTCCCCCAGTGCGCGTGCTGCTGCCACCAGCGTTGCGTCCTGGGGGATACTCGTGTACAAAGACTCAATATCGATAGTGACAAGGAACTGGGTACTTGAGTCATACGGGGTATTCTCCAGAATATTCAACACGTCGGTGGTGTCCTTAACAAAGGATCGTTGGTTAATCACTGACTCCCGTAGGAAATAGTCCGCAAATTGTGATAGCGGCTCCAACACAGATTGAATCCCCGACACAATAGGCCTACCGGGTGGGGGACGGGTCGGCTTGTGAATCTTTGGTAAGATATAGAAGGCTGGAGTCCTGGGGGTATTGTTCACCAGGAACTCAGCTTCTTTTACCGAGATCCACTTGTTGAATTTTTGGCTTTATTGACCATTTCTTTTATGGTATCAAGCAATTGATCTACTGGGTCTTTACTGAGGGGTTTATAATTGGTGCGGACACTCAACAGGCGGAGCACCTCTGTTTCGTAGTCCTGGGTGTTGAGTACCACCACCGCTCCCCCTTTATCAGCTGACTTAATTGTCAACGCGAGATTTTTTTCTAGACCTCTAATTGCATCCCAGTCCTCCTTGGTCATATTAGAATGTCGAGAATGTTCCTGGGATTTCTCAAAATTCTCAATATCCCTGAGGACTCTTTCCTCGAAGACAGATACTTCGGGTCCCACAGCTGATCCTGCCGGACAGAAAGTTGACGGTCTTTTCAGATTAGTACCTCGAAACGAGGTGATGTCCTGTTCGTCCTTGTGTGCGAAAAACTTCTTGAGCTTGATCTTTCTCAGTGTCTCATGAAATTCCACGCGACATTTAAACGAATCATGTTTAGGGGTTGGCACAAACCCTAATCCTTTATTTAGTACCCTTTCTTCACTGGGTGTCAAGATATGATCTGATAAATTGACAACAATGCTCTCATTTAGTTGTCCGTTCGTCCCCGACTGCGGGTCACTCTGGGTGAGAATGTCTGCCATTGGGGTGTCGAGCTGCCTCTCCCTCGGCCCCGCCCTGTGGCACCCCTCCCCCTGTTGTGGTTGGATCTCTGACCCTGTTCTAAAAAAGCACGTAATAGTGCGCCTAAATCCTCTGTCTGGCGGTTAGGCGGTTAGGCTGGTTAAAGCGCACCCTAACTGCTTTGTTGAGGTTCTTCCTCTTCCTCACTCGAGGTATTATCAAATGTCCAGTTGTTAGGTGTGCGTCTCTGCTGTTGTTTCCCTCCCCTGCCTCTGTATCTACTATTGGTGTTCTGTGGGGCAGGTGCTTGTTGATAGTATTCTTCCTTCACGTAAGGGAAAGCCCACTCGTGGGAGTACCTTTCTAAGTTCTTTGTCAACCCTTTGATCTTCTGGTTGACCATATAATTCTTGTACTCCACAAGGTCGTCCTGGATTTTTTGCAAGTGCTCCTTGCTGTCCACCAATGTGGTATCTTTTGAAATTTTCTCTTCCAAATCGAGGATCTCCTTCTCCTCTTGTCAGGGCGGGCGAGCCTAAAGACATCCTCCTGAGCCAGAAAGCTATTAAAAGAGATTAGCAGTGCTCTAGGTCTATCAACAGTTTGTCCATCAGACTGACCAGTACGCGCTCGAATGTCGAAAGGAAACCGGTGTGCTCTCTCGATCTCCAGTCCCATTTACTTAACTCTGAAAATGCATTTTTAAATAAATCCACGATAAACATGCGAGCATCTTGATCCTCTTTTCCTTCCGGTATTTGTAAAACTTGCAAGGTATTTCTACGTGCTCGATTTTGGAAGTCGGACAACTTCCAGTGCGTGTCTTCCTTTATTAACCGCAATGATTCTGCCACAACCTTCTGCTGTGCAACTTCGTCCTCTAAGTTCGATATCCGAGATTCTAGTTCATTGAATCTGGATGTAAAATCAACTTGTTATTTAGCCAGCCTGCGAACAGAATTCTGCAATTATTGGCATAGATTCTGGACTCTTTGGCTCTCCACTCTCGTTTCCTCACGTAAGGACATTATTGACTCGTAAATCAATGATACAGATATTTCCTCTTCCAAATGCTCTGGAGATCCGTCCTTAGTTTGATACTGACTGCCGTGCTCGCCCTCTTTATCTGTTGTCATTTCCGTTTTTTTACACACTGTGTGGGGACTACCTTCAGGCATGTCGACCGAATCATCCAGGCACACACTACTATAATCGCTACCACCAGTCATATTCATTTGTCGGGCATACTGTAAGGCTAGGTCTTTGCAGGATGAAGATAACGATTGATCAGACATGGAATAAAAGTCTCCAGATTCCGCATCCTGGAATTGTCCTTGACCTTGTTCTCCGCCCAGAGATATATCAGGGTTCAGTTTGTAACCCACGTTGCTACCATGGTGCATACTTTGAATATCTGCATCATTGATCATAGGGGAGGAAAGATTCATATCAACTACCATTGATGGAGTGGGACAGGCCTGCCCTTTTGCTACGTTATTACTCAGTAACACAACAACACTTACTGATGATGACACCATATCTGCTTCTACAACGACTGGTGTCGGTAATTCATTTTCAGCAGTAGCTTGGGCTTTTCTCCCCTTGGGTCCTTTGTAGGGGAGAATATTGTAGGTATAGTCTTTTTTTCAGCACCCCCTGCTTTTAATTTAATATTTTCCACAACATTTTTTGCATCTTTAGCGTTTTTGAGCGGGCTAGTCGAAATTGTCTTGCTCACCTCAGTCCCTCTGTTTTCACCTTGCTCCTCGGGGACTCTGAGTTTTCCCCTTGCTCTTTTCTGCAGCATGTCTCCAGCTCTCCCAACACCGTACCTCTCGTAAATCTTCCCGGTGTGAGAACTCAGAGCAATCAGAGTTCCAGCGAGGGAGAGCCTACCTCTGCGTCACCACCTGTAAGACGCTCTGCTACGTGTTTGTGCCATTTGAAACTCTTCTGCCGTCTGACGGCACACCAAAAAGGATGACACCAGCCAGGTCCAAGTCAGTTCACTTCCACCATATCCAGCACGAAAAATACCGGTAAGCTCCGAAGTATTTTCAGCAGCCTTCAGCAGCATTCTTCACGTCTTGAGAAGCCTACCAGCCGACGTTTATTTTTTATTGTCGTGTCCATTTTCTCCGTCCGTTGCAGCTTGTGGGCAGAGTTGGGAGCGGTCCGCTTGCACGTCCACTCGCATGGGCGCCATCTTGCCTTTTCAGCAGTTTATGGATTAGTACATGGTGCTGAATGCATCACTAGAGCACTACAAGGGGAGACTCAGAGTATTTGCTGCAACATCATGGATACTAACTGAGGAAATGAAGGTGTGAATGACAAGTGCGTACGTGGATAGAAGACTGCATGCATACAACATAGGGGTTTGAAGCAGTCCTTGTCCTAAGGCCTACTTCGCTACATGAGTACTTGTGTACTGAGTGAATGATCACAGTACTGTAAGGAGAGTGTCTGAGTGAATCAATAAGTGCTTGAGTTTTTAGCGCACTGAATGATTAGTACATACCCCTGAATGGGTCACTACAACAGTGCAAGGGCAATGACAGAGTATTTGGTGGTGTTGGAAGGATGCAGACTGGGAATGTGAAAGACAAGTGTACAGGTGGATAGAAGAATGCATGCATAGTGCATAGGTGTGTGAAGCAGTTTATGCCGTAAAGCCTGGCTCACTGCATGAGTACATGCATACTGACTTAATGATTACAGTACTATAAGGAGAGGCACTGGGTGAATTCATAATTGTTGAGTTTTACTTTAGTGAATGGATTAGTACATAGTACTGAAAGAGTCACTATAAGATTGCAAGAACAGTCACAGGGTGTTTGCTGGAGTGTATGGATACTGACTGGGGAATTTTAGGCCTATAACACAAGTGTGATTGTGGTTAGACCACTATATGCATAGTGCATAGGACTTTGAAGCCCTCCATGCCCTAAAGCCTGGCTCACTCCCTGAGTACATGCATACAGACTGAATGATTTCAGTACTATAAGGAGAGACAGTGGGTGAATTCATAATTGGTTCAGTTTTACTTTAGTGAATGGATTAGTACATGGAGCAGAAAGTGTCACTATAGGATTGCAAGAGCAGCCACAGGGTGTTTGCTGCAGTATATGGTTTCTGATTAGGGAATTGTAAGCCTGAAACACAAGTGTGAAGGTGGTTACACCAATACATAGTGCATAGGAGTTTGATGCACTTTGTGACCTGAAGCCAGGCTCAATGCATGAGTACATGCACAGTAACTGATTGATTACTACTATAATGAGATACACTGTGTGAATTCATAATTGATTGAGTTTTAGTTTAGTGAATGCATTAGTATATGGTACTGAAAGAGTCACTATGGGATTGCAAGAGCAGTCACAGGGTGTTTGCTGGAGAGTATGGATACTGACTGGGGAATTGTAGGCCTGAAATACAAGTGTGAAGGTGGTTAAACTACTATGCATATTGCATAGGAGATTTAAGCACTCCATGCCCTGACGCATGCCTCACTGCATGAGTACATGCATACGGACTAAATGATTACAGTACTAAAAGGAGAGACACTGGAGGAATTCATAATTGGTTGAGTTTTACTTTAGTTTATGGATTAGTACATAGTACTAAAAGAGTCCCAGGCTGTTTGCATTAGTGTATGGATAGTGACTGGGGAATTGTAGGCATGAAACACAAGTGTGAAGGTGCTTAGACCACTCCATGCATAGTGCATAGGAGTTTGAAGCACTCCGTCCCCTAAAGCCTGGCTCACTCCTTGAGTACATGCATATAGACTGAATGATTACAGTACTATAGGGAGAGACAGTGGGTGAATTCATAATTGGTTGAGTTTTACTTTAGTGAATGGATTATCACATGGGGCTAAAAGAGGGTGTTTGGTGGAGTATATGTATACTGACTGGGACTTGAAGATTTGAAAAACAAGTCTGATTCTGGACAAGCAACACTATTAATTACTGTGGAAGGGCCAAAATGACTGCACACATTCCAGAAATGTAAATACTGCATTTTAGTGTACAACCACAACTCATTTTCAAATACAAAAGCAATAACTGGTTTCTAATTCTATCAAAACCTAAAAAAAGGATAGTTTTTAAGCAGTTATGTGTCTGCAAACACAACACGTATAAAAATGCTTCTCTCAGAATGATTCCTAAATGCACACAGACTCACAATGTGATTCTAGACAAAATATAGTAAACCTTGCATTTTACAAAAACACATTTACTAGTCTAGAAACGGTACGGTGACTAAACACATTCTATAAATTTGACTGCTGCATTTTACTACAGAATCCTGACTCATTTTGCAAATACAGAAGCAATTTGCTGCATTATTGGCGCCAACATTACATCAAAAAAGTGATGCAATATAACAACAAAGAGGCACAAAGGGCTTGTAAATCTGTTCTAGAGTGTTTGCAGCACTGTATGCATACTGACTGGGAATTGAAGGTTTGAAACACAAGTCTGATTCTAGACAAGCAACACTATTAATTACTGTGGAAGAGCTAAAATGACTGCACACATTCCAGAAATGTAAATACTGCATTTTAGTGTACAACCATAACTCATTTTTCAAATACAATAGCAATAAGTGGTTTCTAATCCTATCAAAACTTGAAAAAAGGATAGGTTTTAAGCAGTTATGTGTCTGCAAACACAAAAACTACAAAAATGCTACTCTCAGAATGATTTGTAAATGCACACAGACTCACAGTGTGATTCTAGAAAAAAAATATTAGACCTTGCACTTTACCAAAACACATTTACTAGTCTAGAAGCGGTAAAGTGACTGCACATATTCCATGTATATAACTACTCCATTTCAGTGCACAACCCTGACTCATTTTGCAAATACACAAGCAATTTTCTGCATTATTTGCACGAACATTGCGTCAAAAAAGTTACGCAATGGCAGCACAAAGAGGTGTAAGGGGCTTGTCAATTTGATCCAGAGAGTTTGCAGTAGTGTATGTATACTGACTGGAAAATTGTAGATTTGAAACACAAGTCTAATTCTAAACAAGCAACACTATTAACTCCTTTAGAACTGGAAATGTGTCTGCACACATTCTAAATTTTTTAGTACTGCACTTTGCTGTACAAAGCTGATTCTCCAAGCACATTAACTTACCAAATGCTGTTATCACTATGATTATCCAAATGCAGACAAACTCAGAATGTGATTCTACACAACTAAACTCCTTGAACTTTAGCAGGATAAACACATTGCTCCTATTAAAAATAAAATGCACCACATACATCCCTTTACAAGTTAACAACTCACCTTTCAAATTGATTTGTTGATTAAGAAGAATGTCAGTCACACACCAGATTTTCTTATACAGATTCTCTGTACTTCACTGTTCTTAGCAAAACCAAAAAATGGCAACCTTTTCCTCTCAATCTACACATATATACATATAAATAACAAATCAAATTGCTTCCCACATTAATTCAAAAGCAAACAAACATTTCTATTGGTTGAACATTTGAACGCTTTCCAACTGACATAAATTTGAACCCTAGCCCCAATTTGCTTTCTGCTGTTACATAGTAACAGATCATGCAAAGCTCAACTGATCGCAGAGGTCAAGAGTTCAGCACACTGTAAAACGCTCCTTCCCAAAACTTTAGACTCTACATAGGTACTTACTTATAGGTACCAATAAACACAAAGGCTCTTTTTAGAACCAACCAACATCTAAACACTTAAGCTTGATAGATATCTGAAAAATATATATTTTAAAAAAAAATTCTTGCTTGGGTAAGCATACCCGACGCCTTAGAAATTGAGCAGCATACGTGGTAGGATACGCTTACCCAACGCGTGCACACCAGAGGTCGCGCTGAGCGCCGCGCTGGGTACGCACATCCTAATTTTACTGTATAAAAAAAAGCCCGAGGTAGGTGGTGATCACCGGGGTTGGGGGGTCCGTCACGGACACACCATTTTAAAAATGTAGTGCCCCGGGGAGGTGGCTGTCCGGCGGGGCGTGTGGGGGGCTCGAAACCCCCACACAGGTTTTTTATTTTATAAAACAAAGAAGCCCCAGGGGGTGGCGGTCCCTGGGCTGGGGGCCCTTCTTGCCCCCCCACTACAATGAACACTTTGCCCCCGGCACTTGGCCCCCCACACATTTACATTTGCTACAGGGGAGCCATGAGCCCCCCACACATATTCAACCAAAGCCCTGGGGGGATGGCGGTCCCCGGAGCTGCGGGGAGGCTGTGAGCCCCCCACATACATTTAAAAAGAAAGCCCCAGGGGTGGCAGTCCCCAGGGCTGGGGGGGCCCCTCTGGGTCCCCATTATAATAAAACACATTGCCCCCGGGACTTGGCTTCCTGGGCCTAATTAGCACTAATGCAGGCTTCGAGGGATTCTTTTTATTTACGGGATACGTGTATCCTATGCTCATCCTGCAATTTCTTTTAAAAAAATTGTTATTTTGGCCTTGGGGGTCCTTGTAGGACCCCCTGAGCAGGCCTAGGGGGTCAGGAGGTCCTATGGCAAATAGCAAACTTTCCCTCTCAATCTACACACTCAATCTACACACATATACATGCAAATAACAAATCACATGTCTTGCCACAATAATTCAAACGCAAACACACATTTCTATTGCTTGAACATTTGAACCCTTTCCAACTGACAGAACTTTGAACCCTACCCCCAATTTGCTTTCTGCTATCATAGTAACAGGCCATGCAACAGTCAACTGAAACACAGGTCAAAAGTTCACCACAGAATGTTACTAAACCAATCAGCAAGTGTGCTTGACTTCTCAAAATACCACCTTATCCTATGGAATGTTCCTTTCAAACAGTTCTTCTTAACCAATAAGAAACATACATTTAAAAAATAGAAACATGCACCCTACTTTTTAGTCTATAAACAACCAATCATTTCTCTCCTTTTTTTCAAAACTGCATCTCACCCACCATCTTAGAAAAACCTTACTTCTCAAACTGCCATTTCATATACAGACACCTTCTGAGTGCATCCAGACCTTCCTTCAAGATGCCTATATTATGGATTGTGGGACACAGCTATATTTTCTGGAGCCAAAGGTACGCAGAACAGAAAGGAACTCACAAAGACCTAGGTTTACCAAACGCAGACATTAAATGGATTGGACAGAGAGGGTTAAAGTGGCACCAATTGATGCCATTGTTGAAATCCTTTTTACATCTCCAACACCCTGATCTCATAATTGTGCACTGTGGTGGCAATGACCTAGGCACTTTGACTGGGGTAGGTCTGGAAATGCTTATGAAGGACACCTTTGGAGAATTGATGTCACTTTTCCCCACAGACTGCCTTTGTCTATTCTAACATATGCCAAAGGCAGAAATGGAACTGGTCCAATCATTTTTGTCCACAGATTGAGAGCTAGGAAACATGTGAATAAATCTGTTTTTGCTTTTCTCCGAGAATATAGAATGGGGTCCATATACCACAACAATCTGCGTTTCAATATGCATGGCATATATGGTGTACATTTTACAGATGAAGGGAACAAAGTCTTCCTCTTGAACTTTAGACTCTGCATCAGTACCTACTTGTCGGTACTAAAATCTCTCAATAAACACAAGGGCTCTTTTTAGAGCCACCTTACAACTAAACACATAAGCTTGATGTATATCTGAAAAAAACAATTCTTTTTCTGTCTTGGATACGCGCAGCAGACAAAATAAATGCGGACTATGTGGATCATGGTATCAGTCCAAGAGCGAAGATGGCTCCAGAGAACCCTGGGGGAGAGGCTACCAGTGGTTCGGGAACTATTGAGTCTTCTGAAATATTGAGTGATACTGTTGAACTAGTAACCAAACTTTCTCAGGTGGCTGATCAAACTGAGCCTCCCAAACCGATCTAGGGAGCCACAACGCTACCTTTTCTGCTGACCTTGAGATGAAGAATGATAAGTCGGTAGTAGGAGCAGTGGCTGAAAAAAACGGATGATACAGAGGATATAGCGGATACAGCGGACTTGGTTGCTGTTATCACCGAAGAAGTTGAGGAGTGCTTGAATAATGATTATGAGGAGCTTGTAGAAGAAGATCTAATTAGCTCCCCCGCAAATGTATCCAAAGCTTTGGGGCGTAAAAAGGGAAGGACAAAAGCTAAAAAAATGTAAGAAACGGAATTCCAACATTCCTAACATCTCTACCTCAACCTCGAGTTTGAATTTACGAGGGAAGCCTATTAGTGACGAGAGTCCTCTTCGGAAATGGATCCTGGCAAAAGGGGGGTTAAGAGCATGGCTTTGCTTTTATCAGGTACAAGTCCTACGGAAGGCGATAATTTGGAAGATTGGTCCCTAACTGCCGGCCGTCCAATACCTCATCCTTTTTTGCCTGCAATACCTCAAGTTCAAGTAGGCTTAAAACCAACTTCATTAGATGAGACTAAATCTCTGTCTGAACCTAACAACATAATAGCAGCTACTGTATTAGGCCCTGCCTCAATGGCTACTCTGTCTTTAACTCCAGCTACAGCTACAGCCACAGCTAACTCTATTGATGTGCTGGCCCAAACAGTGCTAGAGGACTCAGACTCCATTCTCTCCCCTGTTAATTTGACCTTAAAGACTTTAACGGATCACCTACAGGAAGCACAACTGCACTTCAGGCAGCTAAGGGAAGACAATACCAAAATGCAAAATTCCCTTCAGGAGATGTCTAGTAAACTTGGGGGGGTTACTCAAGAGATTGATGAACTGCAGCAAAGGGTGGTAGGTGTAGAAGAAGTGTCCGCTCGTACCGAGATCCAGCATGATGTACAGATCGTGAATCTTCAGAACAAGCTGGAAGATATGGAGAATTGTCAAAGAAGGCAAAACCTTAGACTCTTTGGTATTCCAGAAGGATCAGAAGGATCAGACCCAAGGACTTATGTAGCCAAATTGTTCCAGAAGGCTTTTTTGGATCTGTCAGGTTGGGACTGAGACTCACAGCTTCTAAGAGTCCATAGACTCCCTTTAACTCAAAGAAATAGAAAGAGCAAATTCCCTCGCCCCTTCTTGATCTATTTTGGGAATTTTCCACTGAGACAGGCAGTATCATTTAAAGCTAGGTCTAATTCCCCCGTCACAATAGAAATTGTAACCTTTTTTGTTGGTTCTGATTTAAGTAAAGCTACGATGGAAAAATTATGGAAGCTACGCCAGCTTATAGATCCTTTCAAATCTCTAGGGGGGGCAGGTGTACCTCCAGGGACCAGCTCGCCTTAAAGTAATTAAGGGCGGCCATACGTATTTTTTCACAGATGACAAGGAAGCCGAGCTAGCTCTCTGTAAATTTAGCTGATGAATATTGTACTATATTATGCTTTTTGGCGTATTCAAAAGGGAATGCTAGAATAGAATGGAAAGGGAAACTGCATCTGGAATGCAGCAAATAAGTTCCTAGTTAATGGGATTTACTTTATATTATTTTTGAACTTTGTTTTGCTTCTATGTTTCTTTATTCTATCTGCCATTTCCCCTTCTTTAAATAACTCTAGGTTAGAATAAACTATAACTGGTAGAAATTATCAGAGAAACTTTATTTTCCTCTTTTTCTTTCTTTCGTATTTTCTTTTTTTTCATAGCTGCATGGGATGTGGGGGTTGACTCCATAGCTGCTACTCTGCAAGGCTGTCCTAACAGCGGTAGCAGGAAATAGAGGGGTGTTTTCCCCTAAGGGACAAGAGGGAGAGGGGTCGGAGGGGGGTGTAGGGGTGGCTGGTCTTCTGAGGGGATGAAAATTTTAAAAATAACAACACAAGAATGAGATTTGTAGAAAATGACAACAGGGAAATAGCAACATTTGCATTCAGAGTGGGAGGGGACAATATACTTTTGAAATTTATCAACTGAGATGTCTAACCTGGAACGTTGCAGGCCTCAACAGCAGAAATAAGAGGCGATTAGTTCAGGAGGAGCTCAAAATGTACAATCCCCATCTAGTATTACTTGCAGAGACTCATATTTCTTATAAAGATAGAAAGCTACTTGGGCAACTGGGGTATGATGTAATAGTCTGCTCTGCACTTAATGTTTCAGTTAGAGGGGTTAATATCCTGAAACAGAGGCAATTAAGATTGGAAGTCATAAAAACCGCTAGGGTTAAGGGGAGTAGATGGGCCATAGCCCAATTCATTTTGGAAAATTGTAAATTTGTATTTTGTGTCATGTATGGATCAAATAATGATGATCCTTCTATTTTCGACCGGTTAAATATCGAATTGTTGGAATGGGAAGGAGAACTTATAATCATGGGATATTTTAATTGTATAATGCGCAAAACAAGAGCCGCTATTCTAGAAGTAGGGCGCATACATATTATAAAAGATGCTTGGCGAACCATATATCCTAATGTGGTAGGATAAACCTACTACTCTGCACCGCATAAACTATGCTCACGCATAGATATGGTTTGGGTCTCTGATAGCATTCTAGATACTAGTACCAAAGAGATATGCCCAAGGGTCACTTCAGACCACAATCCAATTCTTTTTGTTTTTAACACTTCACAAAAAAAACAGGGCCTAAGGTTATTCACATTTCCTAGGTAATTACTATTAGACTCAGAGTTCATTTTACAACTCAAGAAACATAATATAGAGTTTATACATTTTAATTCTAATTCCACCTTATCTACTTTTGTGTGGGATGCCTGCAAAGCTAGTATAAGGGGATTTGTACAACAGTTTGTATGGAGACAAAACTCAGAACTTAGAAAAGAGACTAGAACCATGATCGACAACATACTTTTGCTGGAAAATCAGCTGTCAGAAGCCCTGTGTCAAGGCTCCCAAGATAATCTAGAGCTGGGTTGTAATCTAGTGAATCTCAGATCTGCTATAAAAAACCCTCAGAGAGAAAAGCAGTATAAAACTACACAAATATCAACTGTCTCAATATGAAAAAGAAATGTTACTGAAACATTTTTGTATATGAGTTTTAGAATGCTTTTATGGTTATTTTTCTTACACCCGAATAAATCTTGTTTTGATTTGATTTGATTTGAGTGGTGACAAAATTGGAAAAATGTTTGCATATAAAGTTGCTGATGATAGAGCCAAAACATTAATTAAGTCAATAAAGAGACCTAATAATACTATTTACAATCAGCCTGTAGAGATAATGGAGCAATTTGTCAACTATTACAGAACTCTGTATACTCCTGAAAACGATCCTACTATGACTAGTATACAAATGTATATGGATACCAACATGCTAAAGAATATGGAAGCAGAAGTAGAAGGATTTGATCAATTGACTAGTAACATCACCATGACAGAGCTCAGTCTTGTAATTGCTTCTATACCACCAGGCAAGGCCACTGTGGAGGACATGCTCCCAGTAGAACTCTATAAAATGTGTACTAATGAATTAGCCCCCCTCCTCTGTCAGGTAATTAATTCAATCTGCGAAGGTGGAAAGGCTCCTAAGTCATGGAACATTGCAAAGATAGTTTTTTTAAATCAAAAGAATAAACCTGCTAATGAGTGTGGGTCATACAGACCCATCTCACTCATCAATACAGATGCAAAAGTATTTGTGAAAGTTCTTGCCACGTGACTGGCTCCTTTTATGCCAAAATTAGTTAATCCACAACGGCATGGATTTGTCATGGGTAGGGACACAACAGCACATGTAAAAATGGCTATAACTGCATTTGATGTGGCTGAGACTAATTCCACCCCACTCGGCATGATATTGCTGGACGCTAAAAAAGCTTTTGATCGAGTGGGGTTGGAATATCTCTGGGCCGTAAGGACAGCTTTTGGTTTCAATGGACAATATTTAAGGTGGGTTCAAGCTTTATATGATCATCCAACAGCTAAAATTAGCTATGCTGGCATGACATCTTCTAATTTTATAATACCTAGGGGAACTCTGCAAGGGTGCCCTTTGTCACCCTTGCTGTTTGCACTCTCTATGGAACCATTCATCAATGCATTACAGACTCATTCTCGAATTGCTCCCTTGGATTTTGGCATTCATTCTTTAAAAATCACAGCTTATGCTGATGATATTGCCATATGCTCCACAGACGCTATAGAAGCTTTACATGGTATAACTGAGGAAGCTAATAGGTTTGGGGCAATATCAGGATATAAATTAAACTTAAATAAAACTCAGATAATAATGAACTATAAACCCACGGCCCTAGTTCAAGGGATATCCAGGGCAGCCACATATCTGGGGGCCAACATTTCATCCAAAATAGGGGAAATAATCGTACTTAATTATGAGGCTCTACTAAAATAAGTATCCGTTATATAGTGAAAAAATGGCATATGGTCCCGATTAGCATTGAAGGCCGGATTAACTTAATCAAAGAAGGTATTGCCAAAATGTCTTTATTTATTTAGATCAATTCCTTTACGCGTTAATAATTCCTTTTTTCTAAAACTAGACGGGATCTTTAGCAGCTTCATCTGGGGGTACAAAAAAGCGCGCCGATCAACTGCTCTACTTAAACTTCCAATCAATAAAGGGGGGCTGAATTTTCCTGACTTAAGGCTCAATTTTTTTGCAACATTTCTTGTTTGCCTTCGTAGCTTATCTAATCCAAATAATCAATATTATTTTCATCTGTTTATGTTGGGTGCGGACTCCAATCAGTTTTTAGCAAGAATAAATAACCCTAATTACTTCAAAAGGGTAAAGTTTAAGACTGTGAGGGAGACTGTGAGAATATGGTTTTTGATCTTGACTAGATGTAAAACTTATTGTTTTCATCCTAAATTATCTTTGTGGGGCAATCCGGGACTTCCTGGAATTTTTTATGATGGAGTGGGTAATACATGGGCTAATTCCGGAATTAAAACTTTAGGGGATCTTTATGGCGTTGGTGGCTTCATGGATTTTGTAACACTTAAAAGTCTTTATAATCTGACTGAAACTATGCGGTTTAAGTATATGAAAATACGCAATTTTTTTATCATTAATTAGCGAGGGTTATAAATGCCTTCATTCCTATAAGGCGGACAACTGTGTGAAATTTGATATGAAATAGAGCATAAGATTGGGTACTAACATAACTGCTAATAAGTTATCTGCTTCTTTTTGCAGTGTTAATAATTTAGTACAGTCTTCCAGTCTAAGGCTTCAATTATATAAAACCACCAGCAGCCCGTCCCGACGTTGTCTGGGTATGAATTGGGGCCGGCCAGTAGTATATTGTTTTGTAGGATTACGTTTAGATAGCATTTCTTATCTGTGACAGGCCTGTGAAACGCTCCGATTCACAGTGCACTGCTGATGCACTTAACAGTGCGCGTTCAGTAGTGTGTGAACGCGAGTTTCCCTACTTTATTTTTCCTTGCAATCTTATATAGCGCAAACTCAAAAACATGGCATGAGTACAATTTACATTACAGAAGAACACATTCATTTGTGGTAGGCGCGGGGAGACAAAGCGATTTGCCTGGAATCACAGGATGTTGAGCTGATGCCGAGATTCGAACGTAGCTCTCCAGCTCTAAAGTTCGCAATTGTAGAACTTATGGCGGGAGGTGTGTCTAAAAGTGTATGTCAGTGCTGGCCATCAATGAGAGAGACCTGTGCATTTTTCAAATGGGTGGTGAAAAAATATGAGTATGTTGCTGGAGATGTGGGCCGCCGTGTCACCAATGTACTTACAGGGGGAGGGTAAACACCCATTATTCCGCAACTTTCTTTCCGCATACCATAACTCCACATATTTTCAGTACGAAAGTACCATGACTACGCAATGCCATTATAACGCATGGCATTACATTTTATATGCTTTTGCCATGCATACATTCACAACGAAATTTTTTGTAAATGCATGAAAGGTAAAAGCATGTTTTTTTTTAATGTTTGGATAAGGTAAGTATGGGTATAGGGTTATATGTTTTGGGGTACTGAGGTATATGTTTTGGGGTGTTTGGGTATTTTAAGGGTTCAGATATAGTTTTGGGTTATGGGATACAGGTGTAGTTTTAGGGTTCATGGCTAGGTTTGGGTTTTGGGGTATATGGGTATTTTTAGGGTTCAGGGGTAGGTTTGGGTTTTGGGGTACAGGGGTATTTTAAGGGTTCAGGGCTACGTTTGGTTTTTGGGGTACAGGGGTATTTTAGGTTTCAGGGGTAGGTTTGGGTTTTGGGGTACAGTGGTATTTTTTAGGGTTCAGGGCTAGGTTTGTTTTTGGAGTACAGGGGTATTTTTAGGGTTCAGGGGTAGGTTTGGGTTTTGAGATACATGGTTATTCACAGGGTCCAGGGCTAGGTTTGGGTTTTGGGGTACAGGGGTATTTTTAGGGTTCAGGGCTAGGTTTGGGTTATGGGGTACAGGGGTATTTTTAGCGTTCAGGGCTAGGTTTGGGTTTTGGGGTACAGGGGTATTTTTAGGGTTCAGGGCTAGGTTTGGGTTTTGGGGTACAGGGGTATTTTTAGGGTTCAGGGCTAGGTTTGGGTTTTGGGGTACAGGGGTATTTTTAGGGTTCAGGGCTAGGTTTGGGTTTTGGAGGTACAGGGGTATTTTTAGGGTTCAGGGCTAGGTTTGGGTTTTGGGGTACAGGGGTATTTTTAGGGTTCAGGGCTAGGTTTGGATTTTGGGGTACAGGGGTATTTTTAGGGTTCAGGGCTAGGTTTGGGTTATGGGGTACAGGGGTATTTTTAGGGTTCAGGGCTAGGTTTGGGTTATGGGGTACAGGGGTATTTTTAGGGTTTAGGGCTAGGTTTGGGTTATGGGATACAGGGGTATTTTTAGGGTTTAGGGCTAGGTTTGGGTTTTGGGGTACAGGGGTATTTTAAGGGTTTAGTTTTAAAAATAGTACTTTAAATAAATTAAATAAATTAATTTAAGTAATTTTAATATTAATTAAGTAAATATTATTTAATTACATTTAAAAAAAATAATATACTTACCTATACTTACGTTGTAATGGCCTGCGTTGTAATAGTATCTGCTATGTAATGTCATGCGTTGTAAAGGTATTCGTTGTAATGGATCCTGCGTTGTAAAAGTTGCGTTGTAATGGTATGCATTGTGAAAGTATGCGTGGTAACGTCATACATCCATATGTATATGGACTACTTACCCCAGAATGCCACCGTGCTTGAGAACGTCCCACTACGGGCAGGGTTAAAGCTATGAGTCCACGCAGCTGCTGGGACTTTGTGCATGCAGCCAGTGAACAAGGGCGTGAAGCCCGAAACATGTTTGGCGCTTTGGTTGTGCGGCTTTTAAACGCGCTGTGCATATTACCTGCAATAAACTACAGCTTTATTTCCAACTGTGCAGGCATCTCTATGCAAGGTAACTTGGATTTGGTGATGTTTAAAGCGGCGTGCCTCGCCGCAGAGATGCCTCGCCGTGTAGGTAGCGGTACCTTTGGTGCATGATGACCAAGTGCACCAGGAGGAGCTGGAAATGCCAGTATTGTCAGGATGGACACTGATGTGCACCTCCGCAGTTTTTCCTCACAACACCCACTACGGGATTGTATAATTTTATGGACTGAGACTTGGCAGCAACCACTATGGTGAAGTTACGGACTACTTACCCCAGAATGCCACTGTGCTTGAGAACGTCCCACTACGGGCGGGGTTAAAGCTATGAGTCCACGCAGCTGGTGGGAATTTGTGCATGCCGCCAGTGAACAAGGGCGTGAAGCCCGAAACATGTTTGGCTCTTTGGTTGTGCGGCTTTTAAACGCGCTGTGCATATTACCTGCAATAAACTAAGGCTTTATTTCCAACTGTGCAGGCATCTCTATGCAAGGTAACTTGGATTTGGTGATTTTTAAAGCGGTGTGCCTCGCGGCAGAGATGCTCCTTCGCGTAGGAAGCAGTACCTTTGGTGCATGATGACCAAGCGCACCAGGAGGAGCTGGAAATGCCAGTATTGTAAGGATGGACACTGATGTGCACCGCCGCAGTTTTTCCTCACAACACCCACTACGGGATTGTATAATTTTATGGACTGAGACTTGGGAGCAACCACTATGGTGAAGCTACGGACTACTTACCCCAGAATGCCACTGTGCTTGAGAACGTCCCACTACGGGAGGGGTTAAAGCTGTGAGTCCACGCAGCTGCTGGGACTTTGTGCATGGAGCCAGTGAACAAGGGCGTGAAGCCCGAAACATGTTAGGCGGTTTGGTTGTCCGGCTTTTAAACGCGCTGTGCATATTACCTGCAATAAACTACGGCTTTATTTCCAACTGTGCAGTCATCTCTATGCAAGGTAACTTGGATTTGGTGATATATATATATATATATATATATATATATATATATATATATATATATATATATATATATATATATTCGGCATAGAAACCTCCAGCAGCAGCATGCAGCAGCAAAACAGACGAGGCAAACCCGATGTTGTGAGTAGTGTTTTTTAATTACTCATCACCATACCGCCATGACGCGTTTCGGTGCAAACAGCACCTTGATCACATGACAACTATACAAGGCAGGCGTGCTCAATTTAAAGGGCTCAGAGCCAATGGCCCGTTACCAATTGCATAGATATAGAAAGTATACCGTCACGAAAAGTAACTGCATCAATGCATAATTACAATTTTGTCACCAGTGGGCATTATTATAACTATTCGGTTACACAGTTGAAGATATTTGAATATGATACGATATTTGTTCAGATCATATTTGTGCACTGAGTTTATAAATAAATAAATAAATAAATGCAAATATATACATACTCATTTAAAATTCATCAATTTACATCACTAGCAGCAACAAGTAAAATTAAAAACTTTTTGCAACACTGCGCAATATGATAGACTAAAGTGCATCGGGGAGGAGCTCTCTATACGTAATGTAAGCGCCAAGCATTATATGTATAAATATATAAAAAGATGTTATATATACATATGTACATACAAATGTAAATATACTTATATCTTAAGTTCATCATAAATGCAACCATAAAAATTCTGTTATCCTTCCATTTAATGATTCATATAGGGCTCCCCATATAATTTTAAATTTCTTCTCGCATGAAGTAACCGTATGTCATGGGGATAAATCCCTTAGTGAGATGTACTTGTGTGCTCACTCAACCTATAGGTGACTAATGGTTAACTAACATTTGGCTCCTGAGCTGTTGCGTGCAACCCTGTGATAATATGAAAATCAGTGTAAGTTTAAAATGTGATATTTGGTTGAGGCAGCTACTATGTTCCTTCAGGTTTGTTCCGCACCATTATAGATTGGAATTTTCAGAGATAAGTGTGGCAGTCTTCTCCCGCGTCTAATCCATTAAGACTCTTTGTGTCTAGTAGGATAATATGTCGTGTTTCTAGCCTGCGCAGCAATAGATCACGGTCACCACCCCTTCTCTGAGGAGGAACAGTGTCTATTACAAAGTAGCGCATTTCAGAAGCCTTTTTGTTATGTACTAAACCGAAGTGCCTGGCTACCGGGTACGCAGTGTCGCCATTGGTAATGTCTCTTAAGTGATGGAGTATACGCTTGTACACCTGTGGCCTCGTGCTACCAACATAGCGTAGGCCACAGGCACACTCCAGCACATACACCGCGTACTCGGTGCGGCAGGTCAGCTTATACCTGATGGTGGTCGGTATCTTGTTAAAAGGCGTAACATAATCTTTCCTGTTGACTCGATTCTTGCAAGCCTTGCAAGTTGGACAGCGCAGAAACCCCTTGCTCTTGTTTAACCATGGAGTCTCTACACGTGTTTCTGGACTACTGGATACCAGGCAGTTACCAAGTGTTCTTGCTCGCTCATAGGCAATCATGGGAGCCCCCTTAAACTGATTGCCTAATACTGGGTCACTCGTAATGAGTGCCCAGTTTCATTTAATGATGTTCCTTATGGTACAGTGCTGGTTACTGTAGGTGAGAATCAAACGAGTTGTATTTTCCTCTTTGCGGTCGGTTGACTGCACTTGTTGTAGTTCCCATAGAATGTGTGAGATCGCAAGATGTAATTGCTAATAGTGAGGTTTCCCTCTCTATCACAGCCTTTTTATAACCTCTCCGGCTGAATCTCACACCACATTCTAGCTGCGCCGCTAAGCAACCTGCATTAGTGCTGCAAATCCGTCTTATGCGGAGCATTTCTCCGTAGGGTATGCTCCTAATTAGGTGGGCAGGGTGGTGGCCACCAGAGTGGAGGATGCTATTGCCTGCTGTTGCTTTTCTAAATAGCTTGGTTTCCAGTTTCCCTCCACTCACAAAGATTTCCACATCTAGGAAGCAGATCGAAGTATCACTGATCTGACTAGTGAATTCGAGATTCATACAATTGTCATTAAGACTGTTAATGAACTCCTCGGCTTCTTGTGTGGAACCGTCCCAAATCACGAAAAGGTCATCTATGTACCTTAACCATAGAACGACCTTGGTGACCATTGTGTCCGCGAAGTTAGCCGACAGGACCTGCTCCTCCCAGTATCCCATATGCAAACAGGCATAGCTGGGTGAGAAGCAGGCCCCCATCGCTACTCCTCTTACCTGGAATTCTCTCCCCATTCACCTCCGACTTACACAGAACCACCTCTCCTTCAGAAAGCAACTAAAAACCTGGCTATTCGATATGTAATGCACCCACCCTCCCTTAAGCGCCTTGAGACCCTCTGGGTGAGTAGTGCGCTATACAAGTTCCTGAACTTGAACTTGTTGGAAATATTGTTTCCCAAATAGAAAGAAATTGTTCTCCAGACATAGAATGATCATGTCAATGATCATGCGTGTGTGTTCCCTACATCCCTCAGGTCTAGAAGTGAGGTAGTATTGCATCGCCCTCAGACCGTCCCTGTGATGTATGCTGGTGTACAATGCAGACACATCCAAAGCTATTAACAGGTAACTTGTCTTCCATTTTACATCATACACTTATGTCTAACACAAAGGACGGTAATGATTTTACAAAGTCTTGAAGGAAAAAATATACATATTTACTGGTGTTTTCCGGAATGCTGTTACATGCGGAAATGATTGGGCGTCCTGGAGGTACTTGATTGTTTTTGTGAATCTTAGGAATGAAATAAATGACCGGAGTGATAGGATTGTCATTTTTCATGAACGTAAATTCGTCCATCGTTATCACTCCGGCACTCCTCCATATATATATATTACCTACTGGCAGTAGGTATATATAGTTAGGATTTTTTCTCTGTGGGATTTTTGAAAATTCTATGTCTAATAACTTTGGCGTTTGTGGACGGAATTGGCTGAAATTGTCAGGAAAATGGAACATTGTGTTTCTGAGCAGCCCCTGAAAATTTGGGGGGGTTTCGTCAAGGGGGGGCCGAGAAAAAAAATATATATATATACATATTACCTACTGGCGGTTGCCAGTAGGTAGTTATAGTTAGGATTGTTTTCCATAGGGAATCCGCAACATTCTATTGGGAATAACTTTGGCGCCTGTTGAGGAATCTGTCTGAAAATTTCCTGAAATTTGCCTCGCTGCGCTCCTCTCCTTCCCTGAAAGTTTGGGGGGGGGATTCGTCAAGCGGGGGCAAAGATAAAAGGGGGGTCCCAAAATGTGTTTTCCCCATGTTAATTTCCATAAGGCGGTTGAACTCACTTTCAGCCCGAACGGCCAAACTTGGCAAAATTGTAGGGACTGGTAGCCCGATGTGCCTTTGCTATGTCTCAAGATATGTGCTCCAGTGGATTTTGAGTAATCGCGAGTTCGCGAGCGGAAAGCTGATTGGCTCTCGGGGGAGACACAAGAGGTGGCAAAAACAAAGGGGGAAATGACCAAAAGGGGGCAGGGTAGAACCCCCTGACCCCTAGGTTTGATGTGGGGGCCATAAAAGGGATAGTTTTTTTTTTTGTCGCGGGGGGAGTGCCCGGTACGCGCACCGGGGAGCGTACCGGGGAGTTTACCATGGGGAAAACCCAGTGAAACAGTAAAATAATAATTTTAAGTACTTAGAGGTAGGGTAGCTCTGAATAGAGTTGTTGTGTTGTGTGGGTGATTTAAGTACCAACATGTAGGTACCAATGCAGAGTCTTAAATTCAATTTACACCGTCTCCTCTGTAGATATCTTGCATGTTGTTACAGAAGTTATTGTGGTATATGGAATCCATACCATAGTCTGTCAGGAAAGCAGAAACAGATCCTTTAAGCACTCCCTGAGAAGGCCTAGGGGATCATGGGTAGTCTACCCCGCTCCCTTATGATGTTTTCAAGTATTACATTTTACTCTCTTCTGAATCTACACAAAATTGGTGGTGATATGGTGCATTAGAGACAGACAGTGAGAGAAACGAGGCAGGAGATGAAAAAGAGATGTCAAATACACATTGGAGATAATTTAACTGGAGAAAGGAAGTAACTATGAGCAAACTTACTATGTAACACAAAAAAGTTGCACAGTATACTATAAGTCTCACTTTATATTATAATCATTTTGGTACTACTTCATGAATTACATATAAAAATGAATAATGTCTCAAACTATGTTTAATTATTAAATATAAATTTATTCTTCAGAATTTTCAAAATTTAATAAAACTTCCAACATCAGATTGTCTGGAATCCCCTCATAATTTTGATTGCATGATTCTATTGTTTCCAAACAGTCAATTAATTGTTCGTCCAGAGACTCATCCATGAAATCCAAGTCAACTATATTTTCGTTAGGATTGTTCTCAACCATAATTTCGAAAGAAATATTATTGGACTCTTCTTTCCTTCCATTTTCTTTCTGTATATTGCATAAAAAATAACTATATCAGAAGAGTCAGGGTACTGTTGGGTTTAAGTTCAGACAGGTACTTCTGAGTTTTTAACAGTGAAGTAATCTTTGGGCAGTGTATGGTTTCAGGCAGGAAGTCGAACTATTAAAAAGTGCATGTGATGAAGCCTAAGTAAATTCATAATTATACCAGAGAAGCCTAACTCAATCCATAACTATAACAGAGAAGCCTGTCTCAATCTATAACTATAACAGAGGGACAGTAAATAATTATCAGAAAACGTTTTTCCAAATTAACTTAAAGTGCACAACATAGTTCCCCTTACAAATTAACAACTTACCTTTCCAAATGTACCTAAGGTAGTACTAGTCAAAATGGCTGTGTTTCCCTCTCATTTTTCATATATATTCATGTACATAACCAATCAAATGTCAGCACATACAAGTGCAACACGAAAGTAACATTTTAATTGGTTGTAAATTCTAACTCTTTCATATGTGTTTTTGTCATGTAATTTACCTCAGGATATTTAGACAGGGCTACAGCCCAAATGGCTCAATGGAATTCCACCAAATTTGGGAAAATGGTAGGGACTGGTATGTAGTAGGGCCTATTCTATATTTGGTGAAAGTGTCTCCAGTGGCTTTTATGTAAATTAACTTTCAAAGTTTTTTTGGGGAGAGCGCTTACCGGTGCGCGCTCCGGTACGCACACCAGGAGCGCTACGGGAGTCCGCCATTTTCTGTTTCGGTAGAATTGAGACACAAGATGGAGGACAAACAACGTTGGGAATGGGTAAAAGGGGGCACGGTAGACACCCCCTGACCCTCTAGGTTTTCTGAGGGGGGTTTAGGAGGCCCATATAGGCCCAATTTTTTTTTTAAATTTCACGGGGAGCGCCCGGTACGCGCACCGGGGAGCGTACCAGGGAACGTACTTTGGTGAAAAATAGTGAAAAAAGTTAGAGTAAGATAATCATTTTGAGTGATCAGAGGTAGGGTAGCCCTGAAAAGAGCTTTTGGGTTCTGTGGCTGATTTAGGTACCTACAAGTAGGTTCCAATGCACAGTTTTAAATTCAGGAGGAATATTCTATTCCCCTCAGCTGAGAAGTGCACACCATCTCCTCTGTAGATATCTTGCATGTTGTAACGCAAGTTATTGTTGTATTTTGAACCCATTCCATAGTCTCTCATGTAAGCAGAAACAGATTTATTCACAGGTTTCTGTGCTTTCTCAAATTGTGAACAAAATTGGTTGGACCACTTCCATTTCTGTCTTTGACATATATTGGAATATACCAAGGCAGTTTGTGGAAAAAGTGCCATCAGTTGACCAAAGGTGTCCTTTAAAAGCATTTCCAGACCTACCCCAGTCAAAGTGCCCAAGTCATTTCCACCACAGTGCACAATTAAGAGGTCAGGGTGTGGCAGATGCAAAAATGTTTTCACCAATGGTATCAATTGGTGACATCTCAATCCTCTCTGGCCAATCCACTTGATGTCCACATTTGGTAAATCAAGGTTGTGAAAATTTCTGATAGCTGCATACCTTTGAGCCCAGTGGATGTAGCTATGTCCAATAATCCAGACAGAATACATGGTGCGAGAAGGTTCTGGTGCAGTCATATGAAGTGTGGGAATGAAATAGCAGTTGGAACAGTAGGAGTTTACAAAAAAATAACTGTGGTGTTTCACTACTCTCGAATCACAAGCAATGATTGGTGGATTCAGATAGTTGAAAACTGAAAGTTAGGGTGCATGGTTCTGTTCTGTGAAAGAAGTAATTTGAATGGTTAAGAAAATGTCATTTAAAGAAACATTGCACCGGTAAAGCTGGTGTATTGAGAAGTCAAACATCCTTGCTGAGTTCATTTGCAACATTGTAGAATAAACTTTTAAACCTGAGAGTTCAGTGAGGAGGGAGTTGCTATGGTAACAGGTTGAAAGGGCTGAGGGGGGAAGGGTGTTGTTTTGAAAATAGTGAGGGAAGAGTTTTAATTGGTTGACATGAGGCATATGTGTGTAGAATTAGAGGTTTTCTGTGCCAGTCATGGTTGCAGTGTCTGGAGTGCATACCTTTTGCTCTGCTAAAGTAAAATTGGTGTGTGTGTCTGACACTGTTCTCAATCTCCCAAAGCATTTGTAAAGGTAAGTAATGATTCATTTAATATAGATAGAGACTTGTATGCTCTATGGAGAATATTTGGAAGCAGATTGTGGTTTTTTAATGTTGCTTTGTGTCATGTTTTTTGATAATGCTTGGTAAAAAGATTTTGCTGCATAGAGGAATTATATGTTGTAAAATTGAGAAGTTTCAGTACTGACATGGAATGCTTGTACATAGGACCTGCGCTCTGTTTCTAAAATGTTATTTAAAAAACGATTTTGGGGTAAATTAATGGCTTTTACATTTTTGAGAAGGAATAAATAGTGTCTGCATGATTAAATAAATATATTTGAACCTTTCACAATGATGTCCCCTGTGTTACCTCAGATTAGGAAGCAGATTGAGCTTCTTTCTTGTTGGTTTGTGCCATGTTTTTTGATAATGCTTGATATCAGCATATGCAAGATAGAGGAATTGTATTTTGTGAAATAGTGAAGTTTCAGTAGTGAAATTAAATGCTTGTACATAGGACCTGCGCTCTGTTTCTAAAATGTTATTTAAAAAACGATTTTGGTGTAAATGAATGGCTTTTATATTTTTGAGAAGGAATAAATAGTGTCTGCATGATTAAATAAATATATTTGAACCTTTCACAATGATGTCACCTGTGTTACCTCAGATTAGGAAGCAGATTGAGCTTCTTTCTTGTTGGTTTGTGTCATGTTTTTTGATAATGCTTGATATCAACATATGCAAGATAGAGGAATTGTATTTTGTGAAATAGTGAGGTTTCAGTAGTGAAATTGCATGCTTGTACATAGGACCTGCGCTGTGTTTCTAAAATGTTATTTAAAAAAACGATTTGGGGGTAAATGAATGGCTTTTACATTTTTGAGAAGGAATAAATAGTGTCTGCATGATTAAATAAATATATTTGAACCTTTCACAATGATGTCACCTGCGTTACCTCAGATTTGAAAGCAGATTGAGCTTCTTTCTTGTTGGTTTGTGTCATGTTTTTTGATAACGCTTGACATCAACATATGCAAGATAGAGGAATTTTATTTTGTGAAATATTGAGGTTTCAGTAGTGAAATTGAATGCTTGTACATAGGACCTGCGCTGTGTTTCTAAAATGTTATTTAAAAAACGATTTTGGGGTAAATGAATGGATTTTATATATTTGAGAATGAATAAATAGTGTCTGCATGATTAAATAAATATATTTGAACCTTTCACAATGATGTCACCTGCCTTACCTCACATTAGGAAGCAGATTGAGCTTATTGCTTGTTGGTTTGTGTCATGTGTTTTGATAATGCTTGATATCAACATATGCAAGATGGAGGAATTGTATTTTGTGAAATAGTGAGGTTTCAGTGGTGAAATTGAATGCTTGTACATAAGACCTGCGCTGTGTTTCTAAAATGTTATTTAAAAAACGATTTGGGGGTAAATGAATGGCTTTTACATTTTTGAGAAGGAATAAATAGTGTCTACATGATTAAATAAATATATTTGAACCTTTCACAATGATGTCACCTGCATTACCTCAGATTAGGAAGCAGATTGAGCTTCTTTCTTGTTGGTTTGTGTCATGCTTTTTGATAATGCTTGATATCAACATATGCAAGATAGAGGAATTGTATTTTGTGAAATAGTGAGGTTTCAGTAGTGAAATTGAATGCTTGTACATAGGACCTGCGCTCTGTTTCTAAAATGTCATTTAAAAAACGATTTTGGGGTAAATGAATGGCTTTTACATTTTTGAGACAGAATAAATAGTGTCTGCATGATTAAATAAATATATTTGAACCTTTTACAATGATGTCACCTGCGTTACGTCAGATTAGGAATGAGATTGAGCTTCTTTCTTGTTGGTTTGTGTCATGTTTTTTGATAATGCTTGGTATCAATGTTTGCAAGAGAGAGGAATTGTATTTTGTGAAATAGTGAGGTTTCAGTAGTGAAATTGAATGCTTGTACATAGGGCTTGCACATTGTTTCTTAAATGTTATTTAAAAAACGATTTGGGGGGAAATGAATGGCTTTTACATTTTTGAGAAGGAATAAATAGTGTCTGTAAGATTAAATAAATATATTTGAACCTTTCACAATCATGTCACCTGTGTTTCGTCAGATTAGGAAGTAGATTGTGCAGATGAGGTGAGGCCTGTCCAGGGGTGTAGATGAGGTGAGGCCTGTCCAGGGGTGCAGATGAGGTGAGGCCTGTTCAGGGTTGCAGATGAGGTGAGGCTTGTACAGGGGTGCAGAGGAGGTGAGACCTGTGTTCAAGAGTGCAGTGGGAGAGAGGCCTGTCCAGGGGTGCAAAGGAGGTGAGGCCTGTGTGTAAGAGTGCAGTGGGGGAAAGGCTTCATGAAGTCCAGTCCACTGCACTCTTAGACACAGGACTCACCGCCTCTGCTTCCCAGGACAGGCCTCACCTCATCTGCACCTCTGGTCAAGTCTCACCTCATCTGCATCATACATTGAGGCTTGTCCAGGGGGCACGGAGGAGGTGAGGTTTGTCTAGGGATCAGAGGAGGTGAGTCCTGTCCATTGCACTATTGGGCACAGGCCTCACCTCCTCTGCACCCCTGGACAGGCCTCACCTCATCTGCACAATCTGCTTACTAATCTGAGAAAACACAGGTGACATGATTGTGAAATGTGCTAATATATTTTTTAAATCATGCAGATACTATCTATTCCTTGTCCATAATGTAAAATCAATTCATGTGCCCAAAATCTTTTTTTAAATAACATTTAAAAAACAGAGCACAGGTCATATGTACAAACATTTCATTACACTACTGAAACCTCACTCATTTACAAAATACAATTCCTTTATGCACCAACATTTCTTTACCAAGCATTATCAAGAATGTATTAGTCTCTCTTATATTCTCTTCCTGACTTACTCTATTTTTCCACCTGTCCCCTTCTAACACCCTCTCTCTGACTTATTCCTTTTTACATCCTGACTCTGTGTTACACTCTCTTACACTCTCTCTTTGACTTACTTTCTCTTACACCCTGTCTCTGATTTCTTCCCTCTCTCTCTTTTTTACAGCAATTTCTAAGTCATACTCTCTCTTACATCCTTTTCCTGATTTACTCCGTCTTACAGCCTTTCTCTTTATAACATTCTCTCCCTGACTTACTCCCTATTACACCTATTGTCTGTTTTACCCCTCTCTGCCTCTTTCTGACTTTTTTATTCTCTTCCTCTCTTCCTGTTACACCCTCTGTCTGACTTACTCCTTGTTACATCCTCTCTCTGATTTAGTTCCTCTTACACCCTCTCTCAAACTTACTCTCTCTCTCTCCCTTTTACAGGCTCTCTCTGTTTTAGTCTCTTTTACATCCTCTCCCCTAACACCCTCTCTCTGTCTTACATCCTCTTACACCCTCTCTCTGTCTTACACCCTGTTACACCCTTTTTCTGACTTACTCCCTTTCTCCCTTTCTTTGACTTACTCCCTCTCCCTATTACATCCTTTCTCTGTCTTACAACATATTATACACTCTCTCTGTCTTACTCCTTCTCTATGTTTTACTCCCTCTACCTGTTTCTTTGTCTGACTCTCTCTATCTCTTTGTGTTACTCCCTCTAGCTCTTTTTCTTTATCTTACTCCTAGCTACATAGTTGCTGTGGAATAAACTTAGATATGTTGTGAACTAGTGTTTATATCGTTTGCTTATTGTCATTGCTTTGTTGTTTGGTAATAGTGGTCTATAATGTGTTATTTTTTTCTTTACCACAGACTGAAATCAAGATTTTAATAGTAAGAAAATATGCCCTCAAGGCAGAGGAGAAGGAAAGATGCCAAGCGGAAAAAATAAAAAACAGCAACAGAATTAAAGCACTCTCCTACAACAAATACTTCAAAAAACACAAAAAAAGCTCCTGGTAAGACAACTAAGTCTTTTTTTCGGAGCATATGTAGATAAAAAAAATGTTAATGGGAATGTGAATATACAGGAGAGAGCAAATTTGAAAAATAAGGAGAGGCCCCCAAATATGTTACTACTGGAGCAGGAGAGAACAGCATGTATAGGAATAGAAGGCAAAACCAATTTAGGGACATTCGTAGACGAATGTTTCGCAATAGGGTAGTTTTAAATTTGTTAAAAAATGTTAAGAAAGGTAAACAGAGAGCTGGTTTTTAAAAAAAAAAAGAAATGTGTAGAGAAGATTGTTGATCAGGCTTTTGAAGTTAAGAAAAAACAATTTATTTTAGTAATCAATAGAATTAGGATACTTAACAAGGCAATTGATGTTTTCAAATCGAACAGTAGATGGAAAAGAATAATTAATCGAACTAATGTTTGTGAAGTTTTTTCTGGAGAATGGATGCATAGTTCAAGATCTGAGCCATTTTTTAATGAGGAGAGTTACTTCCAGGACAATGTTTTGGTGCATGCAGTTGACACCAGTGGTCGAGCATATGAGGTGAAAGATGGTTGTCCGATGGAAAAAGAGAAACTTGTGTCTAGAGATGCAGAAGAGATGTTAGCTGATGAAGTTTTAGGGAGACGTACTAAGGGTCCAGTCTACACTTGGAAGTGTTGTAGTATTTGTAGTGTGCGACAGGATTCAATCGATTTGCTTTGTAGTTTCTTATGTACATATAGTAAGAAAAGTCTAAAACAGAAAATGAAGATCTTGCAAGACTTAGATCCTTGCAGAGTGAGAGAAAACACAGGTTTACATGGGCATTCACTGGCTTGTCTTTCTAGAAAAGTATGTCAGAGTGTTTTTCATCATTTTAGGATGTTAGCAGTGCATCATAATAAAATGAGGAAATTAGTGAGAAGGTTGTATTATGCAAAAAGTCCAGCACTTAAGCCTAAACAGTTAAACAGTGCTCTTTTGCATGGATCTGAATTAGATGTGAAGAACATTTGTGAAGAAATTGAGTTTTGTTATTTTGGTGAAAAAGAGGACAGTGTAGAAATTGATACTGTAATAGAAGGTAATGTGGAAGACAATGTACAGATTTCAAGTACTGAAAAGTTTGACCAGGAAATTACCAAGTGAAAGGCCTAATTTTACTTGTGTGTGTTGTCGACAGACTCATTATAAGATTCAGACTAGGTTAGTTGATTTATATGCAAAAAGTGAAATGGAAAATAATAGTGAATGGAATGATTTTGCAACTTATTTGTTGGTGGTGGAATTCTTTTGATTTGAGTTCTGATCAGCGTATTTGTAATTATTGTTTTAAAAAATTAAATGAAAACAGAATGCCTGCTAGCGCTGTTCATAATGATCTTGAGTTGGTAGATATTCCTTCTGAATTGATGGATTTAAATACCTATGAATCTATTTTGATTCAATGTGTCCATCCTTTTCAGGCTATTGTTCGCATGGAGCCTAAGATAGGGAAATTGCCTCCTTCAGATTTACAGAGAGGATTAAAGGGAAGAGTTGCTTATTTGCCTCTAGATTTCAAGAAAAATATTGATACAATTGGTGTAGGAAAAGTGGAAGAGGAACCTCTGATTATTCTAGTTAATGGGGTTCTGACAAAGAGTAAGAAAATCTGGCAAGATTTAGTGGATGTTAGGAAAGTCAAAAAGGCAACGTTGTATTTGGTCAAAAACAATGAGTACTACAAACATGTATGTGTTGGAGCAGAGGAAACAGCTACAGAAGAAGACAGTGATTGTTCAGCCGGCCAAATTGAAAAAGTTGATGTGTCTAGAAGTGAAGAAATATATGAACATTATACTGTTCATCCTTTGCATTCCAAAGGAGTAATGGGGAATGCAATTGACTTGTTTCAAATGAAAGCAGCAAAAGGAAGTCCCATTAGTGTATGGGAAGAAAGTTTGGAAGCTCGTTGTTTTCCACAGTTATTTCCAACAGGTCGAGGTGGACGATATGACGATCGACCAGTTCAAATTCCTGCAGCCGAATACCGGACTTTAAGATTATATGCTGAAGATCCAAGGTTTCGTCAATGCATTCTGTATTTGTTTCATCTACTGTATGAAAGTGACTTGTCTGGGCTTTCCTATGCAGTGATCCCTAATCCCGGAGCTCTGGATGAGAGCTCCGGGATTAGGGATCACCAATTATGGTATAAATGGTATAAATCCCTGCATAAACCCGGCTGCGACCAGTGACCTACTGAAACAAATGGAAACACTAAAGAACCAGAAAGAAGAAAAGAAGAAATAAATAACATACTGGGACCATAGACCCGGCTGCCTCTCATCGCCAGACTGCAGGGCAAGGACGGATGGTGGACGTGGGATGGACACGGAGAATCCCCAGGCAGCGACTGCAGTGACGGACACGAGGGAGCCACCGGCAGCGCCCGCTGTATAGTAGATGACTCCCGGAGCTGCGCTGGTCCGGCACGCCTCGGGAGAAGGGGAGGCAGCACCGGCTGCATCGCGGGGACAGCGGGCAGGGATTGGACACCGCAAATGTGTAAATGCCGATCGTGGTCGGAAGAGCAGTGATAACGCGGGGCGAGGTACTGTCATCCTTACCCTTCCAGCGCTGCCCCCCCGCCCTTCTACCAGCCGATGAGGGAATTTACGGGTCATTAAAGTAAAGCAGAGAGAAAATAGGTTAGATCCGCCCCGCCTGAACTTAAAGTGGTGGCCATCGCCGATGAAAAGCCAGCAACTACAGCATTAGCACGCAGGACAAGGCTCCAACATCCTCACGCACCCAGCGCCAGACCGCTTTCCATCATGATGCAGAATGATGGCTATAGCGCGATCAATAAATAAAGGGGAATTAAAGAAAAGTGAACAAATACTCGAAGTGGCACGCCTGACTCCAAAATGGCGGCCGCTTAAGACACCCAGACTATTTCCCCTAGGCAGCTTCCAATGTAAGCTGAGAGACAACAATCCAAAGACACAGACACTGAAAACGGACTGACGAAACATTAAACACAGGGAAAGGAGTCAACCCAGACCCTTATTGGATGAGGGAAAGGGTAAATGGTCCAATTTCTAAGGGTGGGAAGGGAGAAAGTCCTTTGCCTTCAGAACAACAACCAAAACGGCAGACATCTTGGAATGGCTAGTTCGTCTTTTTCACCATACTATCTAGAGCATAACAAGGGCTAGACAATTATTGTTATATGGAAAAAGGATAATGGAAGAAAATCACATGAAACAGGAAACGCTACCAATAATCAACATCAGTAGTGAAACAGCATAAGTCAAACAGAGAAGAGTTATCTTAAGACCTCGAAATTAATCTATATTTAACGCCATACAACACCAGCAGTGGAATAAGACGGAGTCTTACAGAGAAGAGCAACCTCAAAACCTACAACGCGGAGCAAAAATGGTCGAAAGTTACCTAGCGGCGGTTGGTTCGAATGCCAAGAACATAAAATATCCACCCACCCTAACAAAAAATGCAGCCAAAAAGTTCAAACATAACACCCTGAGAAAAAACCCGGACACACTGTTCTCTGACCCATATTTTGATATTGTTAAAGGCGCTTTAATGAACGACCTGATATTCCACACAAATAAAACAGCTAAATGGCGTAATGCATTCACAAGAATGCTAACCATAAAAGCTATGAAAAACATCCCACATGGCTCAAAAATAATGACCTCACCATCAAAAAGATGCGGAGCAGAACTATGCATTTCCATTTATAAATCTGGAGTAGTACTGATACAAGCAGCGAGCAGTGAACTAGAGAAGTTTGACAAGATATTCCAAACAATAAAATAATCTCTAGAGGGCTTAAGTTACCAAACACAGCCGACCCCACAAGAAGACACTTCTGACATCAACAATATGACTACCAGAGACTCCAATCGAATGGGAAGCCAACATGATCAAGCCACTAATTTGAGAGATATAATTGAAATAGGAGTGACAGTACCGGAGAACGAGACAGAAAGGACAGAGAGGTCTACGAGCCATGCGATTGAAGAGCATGACCAGCTCCAAAGGGATGAGTCGACGCCGCTTCCAAACGATGAGGCTAACCACCTAGAGAGCACATCGGCCCGAGTGTATCACGCCATGATAAACGGAAAATGGATAAGGTAAAAGATACCAACCTTCCTCTACTTCTCTCGAACACAAGACTAGAGTCCTGTAGACCCTCTCCCACAAAAACACTCCCAGCATCACATATCTTAGACAACTCTTATGTCATCCCTAATAGAAACGCAACGGAAAACCAAACAAGGGATACAAAGGAAAGGATCGCGTCACTGAGAATAGGTCAAACACAGAGAAGAGCAAAATGCAAACCCCGGATAAACAGGTTAATCATCCCTAAGAACTCACGTCTAAACCAGAAAAATATTAAAGAGCTTCAGCGGGTGCCGCTCGAACTTGCGAGGAGCATTGTGGAGTTTCCTGTCCCTCACCTGTTGCGTGGAGTTTGCGTGGAGTTTGCTGTGCCTCTCCTGTTACAAGGGGCTTGCAGGATTTGTTAAGGGCGGAGAGAACACTGGCGTAGCTGCAGGACTGTGAGTCCCAGGACCCAAAGCGGCGTGCTGACCAGCCGCACCTAGTGACTCTTCCCGCTGACCGCGCCCCCCGCTCTGGGAGTTTAGGACCGCGACTCGCGGCCCCCGCTTCGCAGGAGCAGCTCGAACTTGCGAGGAGCATTGTGGAGTTTCCTGTCCCTCACCTGTTGTGTGGAGTTTGCGTGGAGTTTGCTGTGCCTCTCCTGTTCTAAGGGGCTTGCAGGATTTGTTAAGGGCGGAGAGAACACCGGCGTAGCTGCGGGTCTGCGAGTCCCAGGACCCGAAGCGGCGTGCTGACCAGCCGCACCTGGTGACTCCTCCCGCTGACCGCGCCCCCTGAAGGTAGAGGCTACAATACAACGCCCTAGGACGCGCAACGCGGGACGCGCGCGTGCCGCAGCCGGGCAATGCCCGGGCAAAGGGCGGGCCCTCTGAGGCCCTCAGAGACCGAGTGAGGCCAGGCAGGGCCTACTTATTTCCATCCTTTGACTGTTATTGCTATTTGGCTCTGCGATGGCTCAAAGTCCGGGCCTATCACTTACTGAGAAGGTTGGGTGCAGTTTCAACGGCCCCCTTGACAACTACTTTACAAAGGTTCTCAATGATCCGGATAGGGAGAAAACCCTGGCAGAGCGTAGGGCAGAGCGCCGTCGCTCTGTCAAAAGCATGTAGAACAAGGCTTCTGACGATTCCCCGCTTAAAGCCCTTCCCCCTACTCTTGGATGTACTTCTACTAACGAAGATCCTTTATCTTTGGAAAGCTTTCCACTTTTCTTATGTGACTGTAGTCCAACACCTTTGGGTCATATTGACCAGCCCGTAAATGATATCCCTCTCTCCAGTTCGATATTGTTTGATGCTGACTTGACTACCCGGACCCTGCCAAAGGCTAAACCTGCTCAAAATAAATCGAAAAAAACTGTGCAGGCAATGAGTCATGGCCCACCGCCTGCAAAAAGAAGACGGATGGGCGGGGTTCCCCAAAAACCAAAGATTAGTGACTCGGACTTTGGAAAACCTCCCAAACCTATTACCAGAACTGCTCGGGTCCCAGTGGTTGCTAAAGATAATACGCCATTTCTGGCTTCTTCGCCACCACTGGCACCAGCTGCACAAATTGTGAATACTAATGCCCCAATCGACATCCTGGATGACCGCTCCCAAATGGATGGTTCTACTGTCGCCTCACTGGATAATATGGAACACCTAGTTAGGTCTTTCATTTTACCCATTATTGAGAGGCTGAGGAGGGTGGAGAAAAAGCTTGAAGCGATTGAAGCTGCAGTTAATAATCACCAGGGACCATCTAAGGCAGTGGTGAGTGGGGTTCCAGTCCTTCCAGCCGTGGTGGCTTTGAGCACCCCCGGCAGTTTAAAAGGTACTTCTCAAATCATCAAACCAACAAACCCCAAGCAAAAGAAGGTTCCCTCCCCTAAATTGAATACCAACTCAGTCGCCATACCAGTTAGTGCAGCCGAGACAGGACCTGGAAAACCTTCTGTTGGGATTTCACAGCACACCACAAGCGGTCCTGCCAGACATACCAGGTCACCTTCTCGAAGGAGCCCTCAAGTAGAATTGCCCCCCGAAGCTGCCCCGTATGTGGTTGTCCTGTTGGGGGTTCCCACCGTGCCAGCTAATAAGAGGGAGGGGTTTTTCCAGCTTAAAAACAAAATCATGCACTGGCTCGCCCAATTTAGACCACTTGCACTTAACATCAATGGCGATATTGTGCATGTTAGACGACTCCCTTGGTTGGGTAGTAGGGTCAAGGACATTGACGGAGATCTAGTTGTCATAAATTTCAGAGACCCCCGAGCAGTCACTTATATAATAAATTGGCCCCAGGGCGGAGGCAGTAATTCTATCGTCCCGTGCCCCCTGACTTATTTCTACCCTAGATCCCTGGTGTTTCCTCCTACCTACATTGGTGGTCAAATTCCTAACCAGATTGCTCCCCTATTGTCTTACAACACTGGGTATCCGCCACAACCCCCACACCTTAATTACGCTGCTGACCCCTTCGGGTGGAATACGGTACCTCTTAGGTCCAATAGAAATCCTAATAGGAGAATGGAACACTTGAGACCTTTCACACCCCTGGAGACAGCAAACAGGTTTGATGTCTTCTCTGGTCTGGATAACTGCGAATGAAGATCACAGTCTGGCCACTGCACGGGTGGTCAAATAAATGTATTGGGTGAGGGTTTGTCCAATGGGGAGGTTCAATCTACTGAAACCCTTTCTGAGTCATTAGCCATCACTGTGGCTCCGTTAGCTGATCCCCTTGTGTTGTGTACCGGCAAGCGTACATCCTCTTTGTCTATTCTCTCCTGGAATGTAGCCGGTCTCCAGGGCAAAATAGACTGCCCAGATTGGGGGTCTTTTATTGATACCCAAGATGTTTGTATGTTTCAGGAGACATGGGTGCTGGAGGACAAATGGCGCTTAGGCTATGCGACCTTTTCAATTCAGCCAAATGGGAGGGGAGAGGACGGCCCTCGGGGGGTCTTTGCATTTGGGTGGCAGTACATCTGGGTTGCAAGGCCAGGGCCCTCAATACCAACTCACTGGATGTCCAGTGCGTATTGTTGGAATGGCCTACTTTTAACAAACCTGGGCAGGAGTCCCATTTGGACTACATCTTGGTTCAGACTGTGGACTGGAATAAGGTTCTGGACTTCGAAGTAGTCCAAAGAAGTGACAGCGATCACAATGCGTTGACTCTCTCGCTGGTTTCATCCTGTGGCTTCAAGGATGACCAGCTGGTCGAGGCAGCCCCAGTTCATAATCTAACTTTAACGAACGACAGGCGTAGAGTCCGTTGGACTAAGCTCTTGGATAATCCTGCCTGCATTTCCGAGCTTTATGCCCGGATACTCCCCACATTAGAATCCGTAGGGACAATTATTAATCAATCCTCTTTAGAAGAACTTTTCCCTAAGTTGGGCACCCTCCATTTGGACCTGGTGGATACCCTTGTGGAACTTTTGAATCCAGTTGTGAGGAAAGGGATCCGCAGAGCGCAAAGACCTTCATGGTTTAATCCAACTTGTAGGAAGGCAAAGACCAAACTGCTCGCTTCACTGAAGCACCCTAGGAATATAGAGGTAATTAAGATAAGGAGGGTGGAGCTGAAACAAGCCATCCACCATGCAAAGGTGGATTGGGACCATTCCAACTGGGAAAACATGCTGGCCTCCTTGCAGGTTAGTGACGCTCGCAAATTTTGGCAGATAGTGAGAACAGGATCTGCCGAGCCGACTCAAGCTGTTGAGGCCAACATACGGCTTCGATGTGGGAAGATCATTTCCGCTGTCTTTATGAAGAGGTCGGCCCGGGTCTGCTCAAGCCCCAAGCCGGTTCTTCGTTTGAACACTTTTTTCCCCCAGGTGGGCCAACCGACCAATTTTTATCTTTGGAGGGCGCCGAGCGTTTGCAATTTTCCTTAGGGGAGGTCTCTAATGCAATATCCAAACTACCACCAGGTAAAGCCCCGGGATTAGATAAGATCCCGGGTGATCTATTTAAGCACCAACCTAGGGTTTGGGCTCCCTACTTGCTACTAGTGTTTAATGCAATCCTTGCGGGAATGGCGGTCCCCAGCACTTGGCTGGGAGCGGAGATTGTACCTATCTTCAAGAAGGGCTCTCCTCTGCTCCCAGCCAACTATAGGCCAATCAGCCTCATTGATGTTTCGCAAAAACGTTTTGCGAGGCTGATTCTTGACCGCCTCCAGGAATGGATGTCGGATCATTCAATCTTAAGTACATTCCAGGCGGGGTTCAGGAGTAAGGTGTAAACCACGGACCAACTCTTCCGGCTGGCCCTCCTCTTTTGGAAGACGGTGCGAGTGGAGGGGGGTACACTATATACCGTATTTGTCGACCTCCGTGCGGCATTCGATTTGGTCCCGAGAAGCAAACTTTGGACGGTACTTGCTAAACTTGGCATCCCCCCACTCTCCTAGATATCATCATCCGCTTACACACACATAATTATGCACAGGTAAGGTGCGGGAGGATGGGCTGCCTTTCCAAAAGATTTCCCGTTGGCAGAGGGGTAAGGCAGGGCTGTGTTCTTGCACCGACCCTGTTCTGCCTCTTTGTCAACGGGGTAATTGATTTTTTAAACAATGTCACCAACACAGATGCACCTATGCTCGGCGGCAACAGGGTGCCCGCAATCATGTTTGCAGATGACACCCTGCTGCTGTCCAAATCCCCTATGGGGATTCAGCGCATTCTGGAGGGGTTTGAGGCTTTTTGTGGAGAACATGGTCTCAAAATAAATGCCATGAAAACTAAGTTTATGATCTTTAATCCCCCCCAAAAAACACGACCCAATCCTTCTATAGGCCTGAATAGACTTGAAAGAGTCTTTACGTTCGAGTACCTGGGGGTGACCATTAATGATAAACTGGAATGGGGCGATCACCAGGCTAAGTCACAGCTCAGATTGGTGCAACCAACAGGGGGAATAATCAGGCTAGTAAATTCCAACAGATCATCCATTAGGCCATTAGCCCCCTCGTTGGAGATTTATAGACTACAGGCCAGAGGAGCAATACTCTATGGTAGTGAACTTTGGGGATACGCTTGTAGAAAAGATTTGGTCACTCTAGAAGACAAGTTTCAGAGATAAGCACACCACTACTGCCCCTTAGGCTGGACATGGATCTGAAGCCTTTGGATGAAGTGGTGGGTGTAAAACCTTTAACTTTTTGGAGAAGATTATGGTCCACTCCTGAGTTAGTCAATTATAGACAGGAATTGCAGGAAATTCTTGCTCTTCCTGCTGCAGAGAACATTCCGTGGTTTAAATACATAAAAACTGAATTTGCCCGGCTGGGCCTTTCGTCCCTGTGGAGCGACCCTGAAGTGGCATGCCAAGGTCTGTCCCATAAACATCTGGTGGCAACCTTTTATGCTTGTAACCTGGCATCTCGTCTACAGGGTACACATCCAGATTCTCTGGTTAATACTTTTCTCGGGGTGAAAGATTCTTATAACTTTGAGTCAGTGTTTGATGACATCTTTCCAAATTTGGGTAGGAAGTTATACCTCCAATGGCGATACAGTACTCTCCCGCTAAGAGCATTTACAAGTAAATGGAAACAGCAGTCCCTGGAAAACTGCCCTGGTTGCAATTGTGGGCTTGAAGACGAACTGCATCTAGTCTTCTTCTGTCCTGCCTACACTGCGGCCAGAAGGTATTGGGTTATCCCCTTATGTAAAAATCTAGGGTTTCGCAAATGCTCTGAGGCCTTTAGAATTCTTAAAACTGACCTATCAAAAGCAACCGTGTTTGCAATGGCCAAATTTCTAGAAGCAGTATGGCATAAGAGATTGCTCCTAATTCCAAGGGTATCGCATTCTTGAGCCCCTGTTCGTGCTATTTTGTTTTTAAAAAAATCTGTGTCATGTTACTATATGTAAGATTCTAGTTTTACTTGATTCATTGTTTTTAATTGAAAAATAGTAACATTTTAGATTGTTTTAAGGAATCACCGGTGGCTCATTGGATTGTTATATTGAATAGGTGATGCATTCCTTTCTGTACTTATGTGCTTTGTCAATTTGATGTAATATTGATGTCTGTTTTTGCTTGTATTAATTTTATGTGTATCTTTTATAGCAACCGCCGAAATAAAGATTAATAAAGCTTCAGAAACTAGTTGTCAACCTGGCACAAGACTCAATCATTACTCTACAAGCGATTGAAAAAATATGGGAGATGACGGAAAGCACTCACTCTAAGGTCACGCATATCCAAAATCTCGTACACTCCTCACAAAGAAAGATGAGCGAGATGGCCATGCCGTTAGCAAATAGACACAACCGACCAGTTAGGACAAAATCCTTGTCAAAGGAGGAAACTCTTGCCTTACTCCTAACATATGAAACTTCAGACTGTGTGAGGGAGGAGATAATCAAAACAGTACCAATCGACTCTAATAGAACATCCAGAAAGAATGACAGAAAACCCAACCTTCACAACTTACAACACATCCAGCTAACAACTATCGAATCCAAAAATGAGAACCTTAGTAATTCAGGGAAACCTTTGACTTGTCTTCTACTCAATTGTCGATCGGCGAACAAACATGCATCAGACATAGCAGCCCTCATCATCAACAAGGAAATTGATCTGGCAATCCTTACAGAAACTTGGCTATCGGAATCGTCATCTCCAACCATGGATCTCTTAGTACCACCTCAATATAACATTGTGAGACTAGATAGACTAAGAAAGTCAGGAGGAGGTATAGCCTTCATTCACCGATCAAATATAGAGGTCAACCAAATTCAAGATAACCCTCTAGAGTCTTGCGAATACCTAGGTCTTAATATAAGATCAGCAAGCAATCAAAGATGCAACCTGCATGCGATTTATCACCCACCAGGAGATAACGAAAAGTTCACTGAGGAGTTAATGGAGATCATAACGGCCAACTCTAACTCTGATACCAATAACATATTTCTAGGCGACTTCAATTTACATTGGGATGACTGCAATGACAAACTGGTTAACACGCTTAAATATTTCCTCGTCGAGCTAAACCTCACCCAAGCCTGCACACAACCTACACACTCGAAAGGAGCGACGTTAGACTGGATTATCTCGAGAAACAAAGACACATCAAACCTTTCTATAACTCCATGTGATTGGTCTGATCATCATGCTATAACTTTCGGGATACCCATAGTGAAAAAGGGCACGACTGTGCAACCCTCTAGGTCCAAAAAATGGATTCGAGACACAAAGGAGGCTAATATTGAGCTACTGGTCGAAAGCTGTGAGAGAGACCTAAAGACATCTAGCAACCTGCAGAATGTAAATGAGTTGACTGATCACTACATAACATCAGTCGGAAATATCGTCAACAACACCATGCCATTAAAACTGAAAAGAGTCACGGAGAAGACGAAAAATCCTTGGTTTAATGGGACACTGAATGAAGACAGGCGCAAATTGAGAATGGCCGAAAGAAAATGGAGACAACACCCTTCATCCCCCTAGCTGAAAGCCCTCAGAAATATTAGAAATCAATATAACAAAAAGTTCATAAATTCCAAAAAGGAATTTATAAGAACAGAACTGGACAATGCTAAAAATAGACCACGAAAACTCTTCGAAATACTAAAGCAACAATCAAACAAACTAGCCAAATCCGCTCAAGAGAACTCAAAAACACCCTTAAGCTGCGAGGAATTTTCCACATTTTTCAGGGAAAAGGCCAAATCGCTTGAAGTAGAGCTCAGGAGTGCCGCGGCCAACCTTCCAATCCAACCTTCGCTGCCTACGAGCGATGCCAACTCGACAACAGAGTGTACTAAGACAAAAAACAAGGCAAAGTGGGACACATTCGAATTATATGACCAGGACAAGATCAACAAAACGCTCTTGGAAATCAAACCTAACAACCACTATCCCGACCCACTTCCCGCAAAATGCCTTTGAGAAATCAGCCACATTGTGGTTCCAATCTGGACCAAAATAATAAATGCATCATTATCACAAGGGATCCTCCCTGACTGTCTAAAAACAGGTCAAGTTGTTCCCATAATCAAAAAACCTACAGCAGATGCTACAGATCCGAATAACTATCGTCCAGTGACCAACATCCCTTTACTGGCCAAACTAATTGAGAAATGCGTGCAGGGCCAACTGAGTCAACACATCACCAAGTTCTCCTTACTAGATGAATGCCAATCAGGATTCAGAGAAGGGCATAGCACGGAAACAGCGACCCTCCATATTGTTGATGACGCGTTACAAGCCCTTGATCAAAATCAAGCATGCCTACTGATTCTACTGGACCTATCATCGGCGTTTGACACGGTAAATCACGAAGCATTATTGACCAGGCTGCAGGACAGGATGGGATTGTCTGGAAATGTGCTGAAATGGTTTGAGTCTTTCCTACAGAACAGAACACAATGATTCCTGGTCAACCAATCGATTTTACCTCCATGCCCTAACTCAATAGGAGTCCCTCAAGGATCGACGTTATCCCCAGATCTGTTAAACTTGTATGTTGAACCTCTCACAGAAATTCTCCGAAAATCACAGATATCCTACCATATGTATGCAGATGACACGCAAATATACATAAAGATCGCCTCCCTTGATGACATTGAAATAATGAATGAGACATTAAAAATGGCATTGCAATGGTTAACCACCAATCATCTGAAGCTAAATGCACACAAAACAGAGTTCCTACTAATTTCACCACCAAGGAGCCATACGGAAATAAAGGAATGGACCAAATTGGTGACTGCGCTAAACTGCACCCCAACCCTAGTCAACTCAGCTAAATCGCTAGGAATCACCTTAGACAAGAACCTCGACATAAAAGCCCACAATAATGTAATGGCGAAAAGTGCCCGCTTCCACCTGAACTACGTAAGAAAAGTGAAACCTTTCATCTCAGAAGTGGATCTTAAACTGGCAATCCAATCCTTAGTCATCTCTAGGATTGAATATGGTTGCACCACCTTAACTGGCTTACCAAAAACGCACACAGCACCTCTAAAAGCTTGCCTTAATGCAGCTGCAAGACTCATCACTGGATCAAGGAAATTTGATCATATATCTCCCCACCTGAAAGCATTAAACTGGCTACCTTATGAAGCCAGAATCCAAATGAAGATAGTATGTATCACTCATAAAGCGGTCCATTGCAACACTCCAAGATAATTAGCCAAGAAAATTGAGCTATCTGCAGGTAACAGACCAGATAGGAGCGCCAGGGAGTTGCTGTTGCGGCCAGCCCTCTTCCGAAAGAAAAGGACTTATGACAGAGCGTTCACAGGAGCGGCCCCCAGAATCTGGAACTCACTCCCCCCTAACATCAGGAAGATTCATAATATTGTAACATTTAAGCGGGAAGTGAAGAGCCTTTTGATGAGTAGATTCCTTACATAGGGAAGCCTATTGATCACTGTTATGATCCATTGCTGTCCTAACACTGAACATTTATGTCATCAGAAGGGGAAGACTCGACATAAATAGTAGGAAGGCTAATTTGAGGACACTAGATTGACGCCTCATATAAGACTAAGCTGTATCCTTACTGTTACCCCATGTCAATGTGAACTTATAACTGTATCTCACATCCAAAACTATTTCATCCTCTACCTCATTTATGTTTGTTTATAGGGCTTATGATATAAGTTAAGTCTAACCTACCTCTTAATGCAAACTGCACATGCGTGAGTAACATATATCATCTACCTCATTTATGCTTGTTTTTGTAGAATTGTTTAGTATTGTTAGTTTCTATTTTTTCTATTTTTGAATATGTGTTTCAAGGGTTACATTACACTGAAAGGAGGCCTGTCACTCTGTTACAAGGATGGTGTCATCAGTGATGTCATGAGTGATGTCACTGACCATGTCATGAGTGATGTAATATGTGACGTCATCAGCAGTGCATTGCAGGCGCGCAAGTTATAGTGAGTCCAACTAACTATAACGTGGAAATTTCAATGGTTTTATGTCAGTAAAATTTCCAGCTAACTATAACTGGTGTCAAACCTATGGTTTTTTCAGTGAATTTAATAGGTTTTTTAAATGCAAATTCCTAACTATAACTGGTGTGAAACCTATGGTTTTTTCAGTGAACATATATATATATATGAACACAAAGTTGTGGCTGTTCCCCAAGCCTATGTTTTCAGCGGACACACGGCAGGGGTAGCCACCCCCTTTAACACCAACACAGTCTCACCGGCGTGATCCCTCCTCCAGTAGCGGAAAGAAACAACACAGGAGCTGTGGCCTCTGTTCTCAGTGCAGTTTATTCAGAACACAACGCCCTACGCGTTTCGGAGTAAAATTACTCCTTCTTCACGGGCAAGAATGTGCGTTTCAATAATGATAATAAAGTAAAATAATGTGTCATGTGATAATAAACATAAACAAAATACTTTGACTTAGTACATCTCATCCATTACGCTTTAGTTCAATTAGTATCTGAACTCCTGTTTGTTTGCACGTGCCAAATTCACAATTGTTATTTTAGCTAAAGGCCCCCAAGTATAAACGATAATCGATGTTTGAAATTCATACTCTCATGTCAACTTCTCAATATAAACGAGAATTTACTTTGATAATGATTGCAGTATATTCAATAAATTAAAAATATATTTAGCAAGTTATTTGGGTACATTGTTTGAAAATTTTTCAAAATAAACGGGTTCGGGACTCGAACCTATCATCCCAAAAGAGAACACTCTCTGAGGCTGTTTAGTGCCTTGCGCTATGTAGATAGCGATCTCAAATTTGGCAAACTTTGATATCATCATGTTATCATGTTAGATCACAGCTTACTTCACATTGATATAAAATGAAACTTGTATTTGTACTGTACCCAACTTATTGAACTGCTTATAAAGTTCTTAAAGAGCAATCAGCAAACAATATTGCCCCAGTGGGCCATATCTACACAATGTGCAAATAAAGTTCATCATGATGAGGTAAGGCCAAGTCAAATCATGCCCCAGTGGGCTAATGCTTTCTTGATCATAGGTGGAGTCCATAGTACATCATTCTTGTATATAAGTCTGTAACAGATAAGACGATAAAGACAAGGTTCTATTAAAATCTCTACAACCTAAATGAAATGGTTGTGAAGTTTAAAACACACAAATTCTAAAAACAGCAGTCAGAGATTGTAAGCAGCAAGAAACACATTTGATTAACCCACATTTAGTCACCATCAATCAATCAATCAATCAGTGACACTTATTAAGCGCGCTACATACCCGTAGGGTCTCAAGGCGCTGGGGGGGGGGGGGGTGCCGCTACTGCTCGAACAGCCAGGTCTTCAGCTTCTTCCTGAAGGAGAGGTGGTCTTGGGTCAGGCGCAGGTCGGACGGGAGGGAGTTCCAGGTCTTGGCGGCCAGGTAGGAGAAGGACCTTCCTCCTGTAGTCGCTCTTCTGATGCGGGGGACGGCGGCGAGGGCGTGGTTGGCTGATCGGAGGTGGCGTTTGGGAGCGTAGAAGTTGACTCGGCTGTTGAGGTAGCTCGGGCCTTGGTCGTGTAGGGCTTTGTGTGCGTGGGTGAGGAGGCGGAAGGTGATTCTCTTGTTGACGGGGAGCCAGTGAAGGTCTCTCAGATGTCCGGAGATGTGGCTGGATCGTGGGATGTCGAGGATGAGTCTGGCTGAGGCGTTTTGGATCCGCTGGAGTCTCTTCTGGAGCTTGACGGTGGTCCCGGCGTAGAGGGCGTTGCCGTAGTCCAGTCGGCTGGTGACGAGGGCCTGGGTGACGGTCTTCCTGGTCTCTGTGGGGATTCACCAGAAGATCTTCCGTAGCATGCGTAGGATGTTGAAGCACGCCGAGGAGACGCTGTTGACTTGCCTGGTCATGGCGAGGGAGGAGTCCAGGATGAAGCCCAGGTTTCGTGCATGGTCTGTCGGTTTGGGTGCGGTGCCCAGGGCGGGAGGCCACCAGGAGTCGTCCCAGGCGGAGGGTGAGGAGCCCAGGATGAGGACCTCCGTCTTGTCCGAGTTCAGTTTCAGGCGGCTGGTCGTCATCCACTCGGCTACCTCTTTCATCCCTTCGTGCAGTAATGTAATGCACGTCCATGTAAATGCACAGACAATTCTTCGTCCATATTTACCCATGGGGTACCGTGGTGTTAAACCTAATAATGAACTTGGACTTCAGTTTCCTAAGTTCCAACAGTCTATTCCCTCCTCTTATATCGGGGGAGATGCAGTCAATAATAGCAAATTTGACAAGATTGGCATTACTTTTGTGGTACTCTTGGAAATGGCGAGCGACTGGATAAGTTTTATCCTTTCTGTTTATGGCCCTAAGATGTTCCAATACACGTTTTGTGCCTTTATGAATGGTACTCCCAATATAATACTTCAGACATGGGCATTTCAGGGTGTAAATGGCGTATTCAGTGTTACAATTAAGGTGTTTTTGAATGACTCATGGAGCTTCATTGTTGTTAAATTTCAAGGATTTGACACTACTATTGAATTTACAGGCTTTACACTTATTACAGGTAAAAAAGCCTTTTACTGCATTGCATTTTTTGGGGTTTTGGGTCATATTACTGCACAAGTGATCCCGTAGTGATTTGGGTTTACAAAAGGTCAGAGAAGGGTAATCCCCTATATATTCCTTAAGGTCATCATCAGTCTTTAAGACCTCCCAAAATTTCTTGAGGCTCTTTTTCACTTCCCAACCTTGTGTATTGTTAGGCGTTATGAATCTTATGATTTCTTTGGGCTTACTTTGTGAATCTTCAACCTTTGGGAATATAAGATCTTGGCGATTCAGGGCATCGACTTTTGTAATGGCCTCTTTGATGTTTTTGGGGCTGTAACCTCGTGTCAGGAATCTTTCGCTCATAATTTCTTTTTCTTTCTCAAATTTATCAGTGGTACTACAGTTTCTAAGGGCACGTAATGGTTCCCCGAATGGTATACTGTGTATCAAATAACGCGGATGGCAACTACCCGCATGAAGTAAGCTGTTGCCAGCCGTGGTTTTTCTATACAATGAACTTTCAATAGTATTGTTTCTTATCGCTAGTTTAAGATCAAGAAATTTCATGGTATCAGTACTTATCTGATGTGTAAATTGGAGATTGAGTTGATTTTCATTTAATGCCTCCACAAATTGGTTAGCTTGTGTTTCAGTGCCACTCCATACACAGAAAATATCATCTATATAGCGCAACCAGAGGACGGCGTGGTCTTTGAATAATCCGATTTTATGGACAACCTGCTCCTCCCACCAGCCGAGGTACAGACCTGCAAAGCTGGGGGCGAAGCAGGTTCCCATCGCCGTCCCCTGGATTTGCCTATAGATGTTGTTGTCAAAAAGAAAAAAATTGTTGCACAAACATAGCTCAATCATTTTAAGCAACATTTCGGTGTGGTGAAGATAGCACAAAGTTCTGTTCTTTAAGAAATGTCTGCATGCTTCTAGACCCAATATTTGCGGAATACTAGTATACAGACTACAAACATCTAGGCCTAGCATGAGATAATTGGGAGACCACTCAATGTCACAAATCTGTCTTAGGAAGTCACTTGTGTCAAGGACAAAGGATGGAAGAGATTGTACCATAGGTTGTAGAAAAAAATCTACATATTTTGAGGTTTTTTCTAAGGCACTCCCACAGGAGAAAACAATAGGCCTCCCTGGTGGTCTCTGGGCATTTTTATGCAATTTGGGAAGCAAATATAAAACTGGTAGTTTCGGATATTTGCAAGCCAAATATGAAAATTCATCGTTGGTTAATGTACAATCATCTTTTCACTTAGTGATTTGATTGGATACATTCATCAATGCTTGATCATACAAAGTTCTAGTTGACAAGCAGTATCTACTGGTGTCTGATAACTGTAGATTCCCCTCTTCTCTATACATTTCGAGGGGCCAGATAACCACGTTGCCCCCTTTGTCACTTTGTTTGATAACAAAGTCTCGGTTGGACTCTAGGTCATTAAGTGCTTTTCTCTGGTCTTTATTCAAATTACTTCTAATAAGCATTTTACAAAATTTCAGTCTTTTTAGTTCATTGACCATTCCTTTTTCAAAACAATTGATTGCTTTACAGTTGATTTGTGGTAGAAACACCGACTTCGGTTTGAAGGGGGTTGCTGCCATCAAATCCAGAGTTAAATCGCTGTTAGCTGCATTTAACAAGGGATCACCGACCCCCCCCCCTCAACTTCTGCCAGCTTGTGCACTGTATGTAAAGTCTCAATGTCACCTATTTGGAGAGCTGGTTGATTGCTAGACCTCACGATGGGGGGTTTGATGGATTTGCTCGTGAATCACTTTTTTAGTTTAAGTTTGCGTATGTAATGGATTAAGTCAATTCTTGTTTCCGTATAATTAGAATTAGAAGTAGGGCAAAAAGATAAGCCTAACATTAAAACTTCCAATTGATCTGCATTTAGTTTGTAATTGGAAAGATTTACCACTGTCTTGATCTTCATATTTTCATGGCGAACTTGCCCCTCGTTCTTGTTCCCACAGGGCTGTCTGACTGTATAGAGTAGTTTGGTTTTTTGCCTCCTCTTCCTCCTCTTCCACGCCCTCTTACCGGGCTGTCGCTGTGGGTCATTGTAATTGACCTTTCTCTGGTCAACAGCTCGTACTCCCTTAAAAAACTTGCTTTTACTATTTCCGCATCGTCAATGTACAGATCTGGTGTTGCTTCAGTGTCACATTGCATAATTTGTTCCGTTATTTGTGACACTACACCGGTTGAAACCGAAGGTTCTTCTCTTCCAGTTGCTCCTTGTACTGGACCTTTGTTGAATTTAATTTGAGTGGTACTTTCACCCCTTAATTTGTCAAACTTTTTTCCAAAGGTTAGAATTTGACCCTTCTTATAATCAATTTCATCTCTTTCGAATTTGGATAATTTTTTCATTTAAAGTTCAATTTTTCTGGGGGCTTAAAAAAAAAATGTTGAAAAAACTACCAAAAAAACATAAAACAACAAAGACAAAAAAAACTGTTCCTTTTAGAACTACCTCTACTGGTCAAAAAAATAACTATTAAAGGAATTTGCTTTTCCTAAATTGCGAAAATTAAGGAATCGCAATTTATGAATTGCAAAATCCTATGCATCAAGAAATCCTAACATTTTTTAGGATTTCTTAATTTTGGGAATTTGTGATTCCTTAATTGCGAATCGCAATTAAGGAATGGCATTACATTGATTCCTATGGGCCTAGAGGCCCATAGGAATCAATGCCGTTTTGCATTTCTTTTTTCTGGAATTCGCAATTTGTTGATGCATTGCAAGGGTGGAAAGGGGCGTCCAAAGAACCCCCCCCTGCACCTCTGAAATGTATTTCAAAGTGCATGTTTCACACACACATGTCCTAAGGACATGTGTGTCTGTAACATGACACTTTCCAAAATGCATTTTTGTGCTTTTTTAAAGAATTTCACAAATTAACACGAGGGTCAACCTCGTGTTAATTTGCACTTCCTATTTCAAAATTGGCATTTTTAAAAAAATTGATGCATTGCATTTAAGGAATATCACAAATGCAATTCCTTAAATGCATTCACATTTTTAGGAAATGCAAAAAAAGCGAATTTTGAAAAATTGTTTCATGCATCCCAAAAACGTATTTAGGAAGCGCAAACGGCCGAATTTACCGATTCGCACCGTTTGCACTTCCTAAATAGGTTGATCCATGTGCACATATATTTCTATGTTAGTCTGTAAAAGTTTGTCAGAAAGAATGTGTAGTTCGTAAATAAATGAATGAAAACATTAGTAGTGTATGGGGAATGTAAAGGATGTGCTACAGCATAAATCTATAAGGTGTTTCTTCCAGTTTATTGAAGTATCTCCGAAGCACTTGAATGTAACATATGCATATAAATATGTTACAAGTCTATGCTTCAATTTGCACTATTGGTGAAACTGCCTGGATGAATTTGTATGTATTAGGGCGGTTTTATAACGTTCTTGTACCTCTTTTATACAACTGTTGCATCACATTTGTGATGCAGTGGTGGTGCAAAAGATGTACTATAATGTATGGTATTTACAATGTGATGTAATTGGAAGGTGCGTCACATTGTAAAGCCCTGCACCAGAAGGAGGCTTTCTTGCACAGGCTGGGGGTGTTCTGACACAGGAACAATCTCATGCAAGAAAAAAGCTGGTATACAAAAAAAGCAATACATATAAACCAGACAAGTGGCGACAACAATACATATCACAAAACACAAAAAGGAACAACATAAATACTGTGTCTTTATAATAACTTAAGCCACAGAAAAGCGTCAACGGCGTTTCGACCGGTACATTATTTCATTGTTTTAATGTAGTGAATGGATTACGGCACATACCTCTGCCGTTCCCTTCCACCATAACTCAATAGTGTGCCTATGCCAACCTATGAAGTGCAGCAGTGCTAACCGCTCTGATCTCCAGGCTAGACGAAGAGAAATACCACCTGTCTATCAGCTACAAAAAAAGCACACTAAAGGCTTTCAGTGTTAATCCGGACTCTGCAATTCCTTTTGTGGAAATTCCTAGGGTGTCTGGATCTTGCTGCACAAAGCCTTAACCTTGGCCTCGGCTCCCTGCGCACAGCGAAGCCAGGAAAGTCTCTTGCAGAGAAGCTGGAAGTAAAATATACATGCCAAGTTAAAAATGTGTGTGCATGCATTCATAGTTTATCTTCACTTTTGGTGCACGCCAGAGCTATTCTGCATAGAACCATTAGAGAGACGTTCCGTGGCTACTCTATGAAAATTCAAGGCACGTTCTCTCTGCTTGCTCTCTCATTTATTCGTGGTAGAATATTCATGATGTGCTATAAGCTGAAACTGTGCAAAATTGTAAAACCTATTGAAGAAGTGCTGTGTGTATGAATCAAGGCTTGGCTTTTCTTGTGTTAGTGGTCTCTACACAGCAGACATCTTCACTTGCAACACCTTTCAGGGAAGAGACTAGTATAGTACTCAACTTCAGTTGGGTGTAAGAGAGGGTTTCTTGCTACAAGAAAATTGCAAAACCTGCTGGCTTCCCCCTCTGCGGTCTTGTAGCAACAGAGAGAGAGGGAAACAGAAAGAGTGAGTGACACATACGAAGAAAGACTAAGAGAGAGTTACAGAGCACTCAAGAGGAAAGTAAACAGACAGAGAGAGACGCGGAGAGACAGAAAAAGACAGAGAGAGGGAGATAGAGAAGGAGAGAGACAGAGAGAGGGAGAGTGAAATAGATAAAGACAGAGACAGACAGAAAGAGATAGATACAGGGACAGAGGCAAAAAGATAGAGGCAGAGATAGACAGAGATAGAGAGACAGAGAGGGAGACAGAGGGAGGAAGACAGGGACAGATAGAGATAAAAATAGAGGGTGGCAGATAGAAGGAGAGAAACAGATAGAGGGAGGGAGACAGAGAAAGAAGAAAACTATAGGAGACAAACAGAAAGGGAGAATGAGGGAGACAGAGGGAGGGAGACACAGGAATATAGAAATGGAAATAAAAACTATAAAACACAACTTTGCTAGTGCATAGAAGAGTGCATACATAATCAATAGATGTTTGAAGCAGTACATGTCCTAAGGTTCACTTTCCACCACGAGTACTTAGAAACTACCTGAATGATTACAATTCTACAAGAAGAGTCTCTCAAACCATTCTTAATTTTAAATCATAAATGTATTCTTCTAACATTTCATAATTTAATAGAGCCTCTAATATCATTTCGTCTGAAATTAAATTTTCTGGATGATCAATTTCAAAAGTCATTTCATGAAACTCGATATAGTCTAATACTTGAACAAAATCATCATCCAATGTTTCAAGTAAAAAATCGCAGGTGACATCTCCAGCAGCAATACCTTCATCTTCATTCTCGCTCCCCATGAAAGGTATATTTAGTTCCTCAATCAAAGTGTTACTAATTTCAAAATGAATTCCCATATTGATCTGTTCTTCTTCCATAGTGAATTTTTAAATGTTATTATTCCTTGTAGAAAAACATAAACACTTCATTTTATCAATTTTCCTAATACATAATACAAAACTAGGTTTATCAACTATTTTGCCATTTAAAAAATATCATGCAAAAACCATTCTCAACTACTTTATATGATTATACCAATGAAATTGCTTATATGAACTTTTAGTTTGAAATTTTGCTTACAATTTCATTTTTTATCACTATACAAAATATATATTCACCTTACCAGTTTCAAAGGAGTTGATATATTGCAGTTAAATGCAAAAAATACAGGTCATATATATATTTTTTTAATTTCTTCAAAAATGTTTAAAAGATACAAACCATCTTTACAAACTTATGTACACCGTGGACGTTCTCTTACTTCAGCTCAATTACAATTTATGTTTTACAACACAAAATCATTTGTAAAGCATTTCAGATGCCTTTTTTGCTGTTCTCAGAATATATTGAAATTCACTAGAAACAGTGAGTTCAATAGCACTCATCACATAACAGCGGGCAAAAAAAAGACAATCAAGAAGATTATCTAAAAAAAAAACAATAATTTCAATAACAATCTCAAATATTTTTTTGAAAGACAAATTTCTTACGTAACTATGGGATATGGCAAACAATCTTGAAAAAACAAAACGCCATCATTAATTTTGTTCCATTATAAATAATGTTACTTTCTTATTTATATGCTGACAAAATCTACAACAAAAAGTCATTAAGAGTTTCACAAACTTTTCCCCATGGCCAAATAGTATGTGTGAAATTCTTAGTTTAAAAGTTGTTCAAAAGAAACGTTGAGCGTCTGCCTCCCAGCGTTTAGATCCAAAAACACTGACATCATTTGCACCGTCTTCCACTCCTCATTCTTCAGTCCAACACAAATGGCCCACCAACTGAAGTACAACATTATCTTCTACATTGACGACACCCAGATCATCCTCTTCCTCACCAAGGAGCCACATACCACCAAAAACAACTTCCGCGACACATTTAAGCATGTCACCAAGTGGATAAGGAGCAGCTCTTTAAACATGATTTCACACAACATGAAGATACTCTTTCTCAAACTCCCCCCTTAGCTTCAGATAACTCCTGCTGATCAACTACACTATGAACACTGCCAACATCTACTGATCATGTACACAACCTATGAATTATATTAAACTCCTCCCTCTACAAATGTAAACAAGTCTACAGCATTTACTCATACTGATATAATACCCTCAACATTCTCCACAACATTTACAGGTACATCCTAAACAAAACAAGAAGACACAGACTACACTGTGGCAACATACTCTACACAAGAATTACAGCCAAACACCTATAAGACTACAACCAATCCAAAGCATCTCCACCTGATTGATCTTTAATGTCCCCTGCTACAGCCACATCACCCACAACATGATACACTTACTCTGCCTCAACATAAACAAGAGGATTACCTTCAAGCTCCTCACCCTCACTTACAAAAGACTGTACAACACCAGAGAAATCTACCTCAACTGCAGTTATTATGAAAGGCCACATTTTTATCTTAAAGTTTTGGCTTTAAAAATATTAGGTAAGAATTTGGTAACTCTTTAGGCAAACATTGCTTAAAAACTAATTGAGTATCATTACAATGTATCCAACCTTTCAGACATTTTAAATAAACAGTGTAATGTCCAGATGTTGTAGAAGGTCCATCATGAAAAATAATTGAAACAGCTACACAAGTTCTTCCTGATATTGAAACTTGACCAGCTACAACATTTTTAATTAAAGTTTCTAATTTTCTTCCATCATCTCTACAACGTTGCAGTATTAAAATAACATAGTGTACATATCTTTTTATAAATAATGTTGATGACATTTCTGATTTACATTGGCTACACTCCATGTTTTGACTTGCTCCTCTAACTAGATTGTTAAAGGACACTTATTCACAGTCTGGTAAAGTCAAATATATGAATCTTTCACTGTCTATGTAAATGTTACATGTAAACAAACAATTTTGACAGTCATGTTGCCATTTATAAGAAAGGCCAAAAAGATTTTCAATATCTATACCTTCATCTTCCAGTACACCAAGCATAAACATTAAAAATTCCTGACAATCTTGTTGAATATTCTGCATAAATTGGGAACCAGAACACATGTCCAAAACATTTCAAATATCAGAAACACTTTGTATTTTACTTTTATCACTACTACATTTCTTATAAACAGAATACAACAAAGAGCCTAATGTTTCGTCCCGATTTTCAAAAATCTGCTGTTGCAAACTTTCAAGAAATAAAACAACATTAACTACTACATTAGCATAGCAGCTGACACCACAACTATTTTCAAACCGATAACCAACATTCTCTTCAACACTGTCATTTTTCTGTTTGCTTGCAGGTCCAGCTTCATCTTGTTTTTTTTCTTTCTCTACAGTTTCACTACAGATTTTCTCAAATATTATCTTTCTACCTACCACACGCTTTTCCAATACTGGATATTCACCTAAATTGGGAGCATATTCTCTTCTTTTTTTTTTATATTTCTTTTTATTAAAGCAAGGCAACCACAGAATTCATGAGTGCATAGAACATACGAGGGTCGTCCACAATATCAACATATGGTACAATTAGTGATGAACTGAGGGGAGAGAGGAGAGGAGGATAGGGTACTGAAGAGATACAATTGCAGCGTAAATAATGAGGGATCAGGGGGAAAGTGGGACATCAAAGGTTGCAGTCGCAGTTGGTACACATATGTTCCCCCTGTATCGATTCCTCGGCCCCATACATTATTCCATTTCGTCGGGCGGCCCGAGCCAAATACACAATTTCCTCCCGGAACATGCACCAATTCATGTTTTTTATCTACACCTCGATAGCGGGTGGACTCTGGGACCCCCACTGCTGTGCTATGTTCCGTTTAGCAAACATGGCCCCCAAAGTCACCCACTGAGTTTGTGCCGTATTGAGATCAGTCGGCTCCCAGACATTCACCAAACATCGCCTAGCTTCTGGCAATAGAGCCACCCCTGTCACTTCTTGCATCACCCCGTGGACCCTGCCCCAAAATTCAACCACATATCGACATTCCCATATAATATGGAGAAACGTCCCCAAGTGACCACATCCCCGCTGACACAGACCTTCTGTAGTGAAACCCATACGGACCAAACGGGGACCCGTGACATATACTCTGTGTAGTATCTTAAGCTGTACCAATCTCAGTCGTGCTGGAATTGCGACCTCCTTTGGTGAGGAGATCGCCGATTGCCAGTCCTTATCATCAAGTTCTAGGCCGTCTCGGGTCCATTTATCCCGTAGTTGTGTCAAAAGGTCCTCTCTATTATTATTCAGCTTCTTATAGACAATGGAAAGTGTACTATCAGGCAGATAACCATCCAATATACGGTCCTAAAATGGGGTTGTCTCGGGTATCTCCACCCCCTCCGGGAAAACTGATGTCAGTGCATGACGAACCTGCGCATATCAAAAGTATTCTGACTCTCCCAATTCATATTCAGTCTGTAAATCTACAAATGCTTTAACCTTTCCTTTCACCCAGAGGTCGCCTACTGTGGAAATGCCAATAAGATCCCATTTGTCAAAACCCTTTGTATTCCACAGTCTGCCGAACCTCTCAGAGACGAAAAGCGGAGTCGCTAAAGTCAACCGGTCTTTCCATCCAAGCAAGCTAGTAGCATCATGCCATATCTGCACTGCCGTCCTAGTCGGCTCAGTCAAACTCTTCCCCGCAGACCTAGTATACAACACTCTGTTGTAATTGCCTCCAGGAAGTATGCATCTATTCATGGCATAGCCGAGGATCCGACACAGGCCCGTACGTACCATGATTAATAGCCCCCAAATGCGATGCCCAATAATATCTTTAGATATCAGGGAGAGCAATCACCCCATCATACCACAGGAGCGTCAATGCTGTACGCGGTCTACCATCCCACAACAACTTCCGTTGCAAACCCTCCAATTCGCCAAAATACTTTGATGGAACGATATCAAGAGTATTTTGAAGCGCATAGAGAAAACGAGGAAGCGATACATCATTTTAAAGAGGGCAGCCCAACCCAATATAGACAGTGGAAGCCTCTGCCAGCACGCAACATCACGCTTAAGCCGGGGGAGAAGGTTCTGTTCGTATCTGACGACGGGATCCATAGAGACATATATCCCGAGATATTTGAACCCATCCTTTGGAATTTGAATCAGACAATTACGAGGCAACACAGGTGCATCACCACACAGGACATACAAATAAGATTTCGCCCAATTTATAACCAATCCCGAATTTCTACCATAGGAAACCAGAACATCACAGAGGGCATTGAACGATTTCCTAGGAGAGGTCAGATACAATAAAATATCGTCCGCATGTAATGAAATACGATCTTCGAACTGCGGAGACCATCGAATACCTTTGATCGAAGGCTCCCAGCGAAGCCAAGCTGCGAGAGGTTCAAGGGCCAAAGCAAACAAAAGAGGGGAAAGGGGGCAGCCCTGTCGGGTGCCCCTCCCAAGACAAAATGGCACCGAAACACGACCGTTAACCACTACTTGAGCGAGGGGTGCGGCATAGAGAAGACGCACCCAACTGATGAAGTCCGGGCCAAAACTAAACTTGGTCAATACTGCCCATAGATACGGCCATTCAACTGTATCAAAAGCCATTGTGGCGTATATCGATGCCAAAACGGCCGGCTCCCGTAAAGTAGAGGCCCTCGCAAGAACCCAATGCAGACACCTAAGATTCAACGCAGTATTCCTGTGCGGGATAAAGCCAAATTGATCTGGATGGATAAGCTCACTAATGACCTTAAGCAATCTAGTAGCTGGCAATTTAGCCAAAATCTTGGGTTCCGCATTCAACAACGAGATCCGCCGATATGAAGCACATCTATTCCTAGGCTTCTCTTCCTTATGAATCACCACTATCGGCGCCAGTCTCTGATCTCGAGGGAGAAGACCACACTCCCAAGATTCTAAGAACATGTCTCTCAGATAGGGAGCAATCTTGTCTGGCCTTAGCTTGTAAAGTTCAATCGGGAGACCATCGGGGCCCATTGCCTTACCCGAATTCAGGGAGCGCACTGCTAAGGCCACTTCCTCCACAGTAATCCTACCATCGATGTGGTCACGATCCTCGAGAGATAGACACAGAAGCGCTATGTCTCATAACAATAAGCAAGAATCCTAGTCTGGTCTATCAGATACAGAAGAGTAAATAGAGCAAAAGTGATCGGCGAAGCAGTCCATTATCCCCTGCGGATCAGTTATACAAACACCACCCTCCGCCTCAACCTCAGGAACTACGCGACTAGCTCTATCTTTCTTGTCCAGTCAAGCAATCAATTTGCCAGCCTTGTCACCAACGTCATACAGACGCCCTTGCTGTTCCCGACTAAGGGCCTTCACCCCGTCCGTAACCAACGTTCTGTATTCTAGCTGCTTCAACTGCAGGACATGCAGTCTAGCATGGGTCACCTCTTGCTCAAGCTCCCGTTCTAAGCTGACGATATCGGCCTCAACCCTAACCACATTCTCCTCTTTCTGCCTTTTGACACCTATAATAAGGGACAAAGCCTGGCCCCTAAGCACCGTCTTAAAAGCCTCCCATAGGGAGACCGACGAGGAGACTGAGCCTTCATTATCCTGGAAATAATGCTCCAACGCTTTTACCAAATCATTCCGAATCTTAGGATTGTGCAGATACCAAGGGTTAATGGGGGCTATCCTCCCCCTTGAGACAGGAGCTAGTTCAAATCTAAGCCAAAGCGGGGAATGATCCAAAACACCCCTAGCCATATGGCTGACCTCAGCGATATACGGCGCCTGGGCCGCTGGTACCAAAACATAGTCTATCCTCGAAAGACTGCCATGGGCGCACAAGAGGAATGTATATTGCTGCTGATTGGAGTGGAGCAACCTTCAGCAATCCATCAGGCCCATTGTGTCAATGAAGTCAAGCAACCGCCTATGGGTCCTTCCGACATCCCTAGGTGGATATCGATTCAACAAACCGGAAACTACTGCATTAAAGTCACCACCCAGGATCAAGAAACCACCTGGAAGATCCAGTATAACCCGTCCAGGGTCAGCAAAGGTCGCAGACTGCAAGCTAGGAGGAACATAAATAGACACCAGAGAAAGCGTAGAGCCCTCCCAGCGTCCCGATACAGCAGCATAGCGCCCCCTATCATCCAAAACAATAGATTTCACCTCTAATGGAAGAGAATTTTTGAGAAATATGCCAACTCCTCGGGAACCAGTCGTAAACTCAGCATGAGCCACTAGGTGATACCCCTTACTATTCATCGCTTTGCACGTATTCCCTATCAAGTGGGTTTCTTGTAGCAGTACCACATCAGGAGAATGCCTTTTAAGTAGCTGCAATACTACACTGCGATTAATCTTATCGCCCAACCCATTTACATTCCAGCTCATCACCCTCAACCCCCTAACCCCCATCATGAAAGAGGAAGAAGACCCAACCCTCCCTTGAGTCTAGCACAGTAATGAAAAAGTCTCAAGATATGGTGCCTTGCAGGAACATGAACAAAATAAAACAAAGAATCAATGCCCCCCAACCCCCAAACTTCCCGTTACAATACCCCCTCCCTGCACCCCTGCTTCCGACTATAAAGCCACCCCAACTCACAGTGTGCCTGTGGCCCCCACATCTAAACTAAACAACAAGAAGTAGATCTGAGGAGGAGAAAGACCCCCCGATTGCCCGTTAACCCCCCACCTTACTGCATGAATCAATATAATAAGATCAGAACCATCACAATAATCAGCACCCACGGTGTCCCCAGATACCAGAACCACAGTGCTCATTCCTGCTCCTGCGATCCCCCCTCCGCACCACCACTCTGTCCCTCTGGCTCTTGCTGGGCCGAGAAAGTGTCCAACCAGTCAGCCGCAGACTCCTTCTTGTCAAAGAAGTAGGCCCGCTCACTGTGTTCGATCCGCAGCCTAGCAGGGAAAAGCATCACATATTTGAGTCCCATGTCCCAAAGTCTTCTCTTCACTCCCAGAAAACGGAGTCTCTGCTTTTGAACAGTCTGTGTGAAATCCAGGTAGAAACTGATGGACGCATTATCATACTTCAAGGGCCCACCCGCTCAGGAGGCCTGGAGGATGGCATCTCTGTCCCTAAAATTAAATATCCGAGCTATCATAGGCCTAGGCGCCCATTCGCGGCTTCCCGCCCGGGACCCTGTGTGCCCGCTCGACAGTGAAGAACTGGCCCAGGCCTTTGGGTGCAAGATGGTTGACAATGGATACTCAACAAAGAGGTCTGCCGCCTGGTCCTCCGCCTTTTCCAGTACTCCGATGATGCGCACGTTATTCCTCCGGCCCCTCCCCTCGAATTCCTCCAGGCGATGGACAACGAGGTCATTCGAGGCCCTCAGATTCCGAACTTCGGTCTGCAATTCTGTGACGTCATCCGTGAGACTTGATGTTTTAATGTCCAATGATTTGACCTATTCACTAGTTTTCGTGAGGTCTGTACGAATCAAATTCACCTCAATGGACATTGTGTCCAGCTTATGAGCAAGAGTCTCCATTTGCTTCCCAAGGGAGGATTTGATCCCATCAATGGCGGCCATTTCATCTTGTAACGTTGACTCCGTTAACGGGCCAGAGGAATTCCTCGCCTCATCCCGTGATCCACCTGGTCCAATAGGCGATACCTTAACTTTGGCATAGCGGTCCATAACATTTGATTGGGTGTATCCTCCCCGTCTAGTGGTCTTCAATTTCTGCTTATCCCCCTCCGGTTTATTTGCCATTTCGGTACAATCCACAGTTCGTCGTACAGTTCAGAGAGGGGGTAATACTTCCAAGTGTCCGCGACAAGATCGATCCCTCAGCCTCCGATGTGCGGAACGCGCTCACACCGCTCCCACGGAGGGAGGGTACAGGAAGGCCTCAAGGCAGAGCACCAGCGATGGTCGGCCAGAAACCCAGCTCTCAAGGCAAGAATGTGTGCCTCATCGGACTGTGCAGTCAACCAGCTCTTTTAACAGCGATAGAGTCGTCCGTGCTAGTGAGATGCACCCAGATCCAAACTCGATGTCGATTGATGAAATCGAAAGCGAAAGTAGGGCCAGACCGGTCACTTCCGGTAAACAGCGCCGTTGTTGTTGAACTATACCTTGGGCACTCGGCCAACTCAAGCGCCGGGCATCCGGGAGGCAAAGGTCGCAAACTCTCTAACCTCACAACTTGGCATCCGGGGTCCGTTTGTGACACAGGTTACAGTGTTTGATTCTCCCATGGTTCAACAACACTGAGAGATAAACGATGAACAGGATAAGTGGCAGGATATATTCGGGGGCTACGGGGTTCTCGGGAGCCCTGTGCTCACGCCCCCATCTTGGATGCACGCGAAGCTCCTCCGCATATTCTCTTCTTAACCTAATATACTCTTTCACACAATTTGCATCTGCGCTAACCTTTGTCTCATCAAAATTGTTAGACCTGGCACCTTGGCATGAGTTTCCCTTCCACTCTTTGCTGATGTGCCTCAGATGTTTTGCTGGTGTTCGATGCTCAGGGCACTGCGCCACAGCCGATCCGTGCCGCTGTGCAAGTGCTCCCAATGTGAAGTATATGTGTAATTGATTTCCACGATTGGATTATTTGGTTCACTGTTAGTCCTCAGTAAAGTGCACGAGGCGTGCCGGGGCTTGTAGATACAAATGCTGCTAGTGGGCCTGCAGCGCTGGTTGCGCCACCCACAGAAGCGGCCTCGTAAGATATGTCTCGGGTCCGCCCTTGCTGACCGCGCGTACAGTCTCGTACTGTCATGCTGACTGCGCAAGTGCCCACAATTACCAGTCCCAGGACCTTCCCTCACCTTCATATCAGTCACCCCTATGGTAGGCTTCCGGGCAGGGTGCGTTGTACGCATAAGGTAGGACAAGCCTAGAGTGTGGCATGTCCTAGTAGTGAATTACCGCCCTTTCTCGTTCTTCACTATTGAAGGGCTACCTGTTCTCTTAGGCCAGATGAGCTGTCGGAGCTATTACACCCTATAGCCCTGGCAGGCTCAGGGAACATGGTAGCAGGTCGAGTTTAGTATGCCTGAACTCAGAATAATAAAATACTTCCTTTAGTAAGGTTTATTTTAATATCCTGTGTTTGCAAATGCTACTTTTAGAAAGATAGCCTTTGCTCGCCTAACTGTTCAGCCTGCCTCTGCCAGGATGTGTATCTGCTGTCTGGGTTTGTGTGAGTGACAGGGCTGGGAGATTCCCGGGGATAGTCGGGTGCTCCAGGTGGTGAATGGGGTGCTTACACCAGGATGTGTGGGCGGAGTAGTCCTTGACTCTGAATAGGGTTGTGCTCCATCACCACAATGCTGGCTCCACCTCTTGCGGAGCGTCTGATGTCTCTGCCCTGCACCCTGAAAGAAGACGGCAGCGTCATGTCAACAAAGTACTTCAGGACCGGGTTGAACCAGGCTCAGGCCCCCTGGCCTGCAAAGACAAAAGAAATGCAGTATAAATATAGGAGCTCCGCTCCTTACAAATCAGATCCAGTTTTGACCACGACGAACCTCTGCCTGACTAGAAGGACCAAGAGAAGCTGAAGGACGGAAACCAGTCTGTATCCTGTTGGACTGTCCTGCAGTGGTGCCTTGCTGAGAATGGAGAGGAAAGGACCAGAAAGGACTTTGTAGACTTGTGCCTGAAACGATCTCCAAGGGCTTGATCGAGAGCTTGCCTCCTGAACGGAACCCCAGGACCATTGGGTTCTATCTGCTTGTGCCCGTCTGCTGTTGGGCCTCAGTTCTTATTCCCTTGCCAGAGTTGTGACTCGGGTGCCTTCGCCCCCTCCCAGGTCGTGACAGCTCGGAGCTTGGTCGCCCCGCCGTAGAGAGCCCCGCTCATCCCTGAGTCGCTCTCCGCTTCAGTGCGGTGCCGCCTGCTCTCCTGTCACCTCGCCGCTTACGGACCGCGCTGTGAACCTCTCATCCTCTCTAGCCAGAATCTGCACGGAGAGCATTTCATAGCCTCGGACGGTCCATACGTCGTAACGTACCCAACTGTCTCGCTTTGCGCTCCTGCATACTAAGGCTCGTGCCGCACCTCAAGAAAGGCCTCCCCGTACCGTGGTACCGGAAGCCTGGTGCTGCACCCGTCTGCCCGAGAACTTGACGCCTCCCACAGATCCATGAGTACGACCCAGCGTGCTAAGAAGTAGTACGTCCCGCTGGCCTGAACGGTGCCTCACCCCGTGAGCTGCATCGATCCCGGATCGACGCAACCCTCCACAGTCTAGCTCCTTCACCTCGCTCCTCGAGGGGGATTGAGCCGGAGAGGTCCTCTGGAGAACCGTCGGCCTCGTTCGGGGTCCGCCCTCACAAGTAGCCGCACCTGAAACGCCTCTGACTTCCACCAGCAAGGTACACTTGAACTCCGTCTCGAGTTCATATCGGATCCAGGGTCCGCAACGTTCTTATTTCCCTGTCATCGTACCTTGCCAAACAACAAACATTGAAAAACTAAGTTTGCCTATTGTGATCTGGTGACCTCAATTTACTAAACGTTATTTGGTCTTGTGATAATCCTGCTTGAATCACATCCTTGATCAGATTTGGTATCTCAACTGTCCTATAGCCTCCTTGTCCATCTTCCCCTGCACCTGGTCCGATCACTTCCTGATATCCTTTTCCCTACACCTTAACCCAGTCACTAAGCCCTCCCTTCCCAAAAACATCTGGGCGCGCTCTTGGAGCCAGTTGGATGTGGCCGCTCTTTCCGCCACACTCTCCGCATCCAGTCCGGATCTACGCGGTCTGTCATCTTCCGCACAAGCCGACTCTATTAATTCCTGGCTCCTGTCAGGCTGCGACTCTGTCGCCCCCCTCAGGCGGGTGTCCTCCAGACATCTGAACGACGCAAACCGTTGGTTCAATGAGGAACTCAAGGCCCTAAAACTCTCTGTGCGCCATGCCGAGAGGGCCTGGAGGCGAGACTACTGCCCTAACCGTAAAACCCAGTATACCGCCCTCCTGTCCCAATATAAAAAATCTATTTTGGCTACAAAGACTGCCTACTTCTCAAAAATTCTGGCTGCCGAAAATCAGACTAGAGAAATTTTCTCCATTGTTCACGACCTTGCCTACTCCGACAGAGCCACCCTTAAACCCTCTCCCTCCCAGGATTTATGCGACTCTCTTAACACTTATTTCCTGGACAAAATCTCAAACATCAAAGCAAACTCCCCCCCCTTCTTTTGTCGACCCCCAGTGTCCATCAGTCGGGGCACGCCTTGACTCCTTCCCCCTTTTGACAGAGGAGGCTTTTCTCTCCCTCCTCCCTATGGTCAAATCAGGCTCACCTCTGGACCCCTGCCCTGCCCACATCCAGCCCCCTCTTAAATTTCTCAACAGTTCACTGTCCCAGGGCATTGTTATTCAACCTCTAAAAACGGCCACCATTGTTCCCATCCTTAAAAAAACGAGAGCTGACCCCTCCGCTCTTGTCAACTACTGCCCCATCTCATTATTGCCCTTTCTGGGGAAGGTACTGGAGCGCCATGTTAGCAGAACGCTCAGTACCTTTGTGGAGGAGAACAGGGTATTAGCCCCCCGTCAGGCTGGGTTCCGCCCCGCACACCCTATGGAGTCCGTGGTGCTATCGGTCCTTGACAACCTCAGAGAGGGTATGGACACCAACCACCCCCAGGCCTTGGTCCTCCTCGACCTCTCCGCCGCTTTTGACACGGTTGATTATTCCATATTACTCTCTCGTGTCAGGGCGGCGGGGATTGGAGGCTCGGCCTTGGTCTGGCTGTCCTCCTTCCTGAGGGACCGCACCTAGGCAGTGCGCCTGGGCAACTTCTCAGCGGACTTCCGGAAAGTACAATGCGGGGTCCCCCAGGGCTCCTCCCTCTCCCCCCTTTTATTTAATTTGTACATTGCCCCTCTCATTTTCGCCCTCCAGCAAATGGAGGTCACCGTCTACAACTACGCTGATGACCTGCAGCTTATTTTTACCTTGTCCCCATCCCCTGAGTCCATGGTGGTGTTCCAGTCAGTTTGATGCCGCCAACTTTGAGGGTAGAGGAGAGTAAACTCTGCGACGCGATACACTCGGATGGCCGAAAGAAAGCGAGCGACGTCAAAAGTCTCGTACAATACTCTCCGTGTAAGCGCTCTCCCGGTATTGATAAATATCATGCACAAACAGAATTAATTCCGTTATCACAGGAACCTACTTTTCAATTTAATTCGGACCATAGAAAGTGTGGTAACTACTAACGATTTAGGAGTTAGCCTGGTTCATGGAAGAACAGAAAGCTGCTACCATGGAGACCTGAGTAGTCGCTAGTATCGTACCACCATTGCTGTAGGAATTGGTGCTTTTTTACATATATCCGGTCCCTTAATTGGATATCCTTTATGAAAATAGGATCATAGAAACATGCTTTTATCGTGCCCTGATATCTTTTGAAGTGATTCATAAAAAGAAAAAAAAGGTCCTGAGGAAGGTGGCATCAAGCTGCCGAAACGCGTGTCGACCTGGTGCAGGGGTTTCGAATTGTCTTTGAGACCCTAGTATTGGCATCTAGACCTTGCCAACTGAAACTCAGTTCTTCCTTTTTTCCTTTGATGGAGTGGTTTGACTGTAGTATGTGTGTGAGAGTGTTAGTATTTTTGAGTTGCGTGTTTGATATCAGGTGGTGTGTCTTTTTTAAAATAATTTTTGTCTCATAATCTTGTACATATTTACAAACTAATTTTGTGATATTGATTTGTATGTGTTTGAAAATAGTAAACAATGTTCACTTAAAAATTGTATCCATAATGAACTGTCTTTTCTACAAACTCAAATGAGAAATTGAATGATATGAAATAAGAATAAAAGAAATGATGAAATAAAAATTGCCTAAAATACTTTGTCACCATATTCAAATGAATAAGATATATACCGATACTTGAAGTTTATGGCCATTGAAGGAACAATTTTCTTACAGTGATGTCTATTCTCTCCCCTCTGTTCCTTGGTCACATTTAACCTTTTTGAGGGGGTCCCATCTTACATGCTGTTCCAGTCTGTTATGATCTTTATCCGGGACTGGATGAATTACAACCACCTGAAGTTAAATCCAGACAAAACTGAGCTGGTTCTGACAGGTGGTTGCTCCAGTCCCTGGACCTCTCTCTTCTGGCCCCCCTCCCTAGGCCCCCCCCCCTTCTTCTTCTTCCTCTGTGAGAACTCTGGGGATTAAGTTGAATGACCAACTCACTCTGCACTCCCAGGTCAGTTCTGTGGTGTCCTCTTCCTTTCTTTCACTTGGCACCATCCGTAAAGTCTCTCATTTCTTTTCCTTCTCTGCCCTAAAACTCATTGTCCTGGCGATTGTAATCTCCCGCCTAGACTATGGCAACGCTCTATATTGTGGCATGCCCGCCTACAGTATGCGACAATTACAGCTGGTCCAAAACCAGGCCGCCCGCCTGGTCTACAACCTGGCCAAATTCCACCATGTCACGCTGCTCCTCAAGTCCTTGCACTGGCTCCCTATTCGAGAACGAGCTCAGTTCAAGATGGGATGTATCACCTTTCAGGCCCGGGTCGGCGCTGCCCCCGCCTTCATCTCCTCGGAAATCAAAGCCTACGCCCCCGTCAGGGAACTACGTTCATCCTCCCAACATCTGTTGACAGTTCCCCGCTTCAGGCGTAAAAAGTGGGATGGCACGAAATTTTCCACACTTGCCCCTGCCTTTTGGAACTCTCTCCCCGCCCACCTTAGATCTTCCACTCAATATTCGCTTTTCCGAAAGGCGCTCAAACCTTTCTTTTTTCACAAGCCTTCTCATTATAACTGTCCTATTCTCCCCATCCTCCCCGATCTTCTTACCCTCTCAGGTTCAGTACCTCATAGCGCCATGAAACCGCCAGGTGTACGTGCGCTCTATAAATGTTTTAAACTCAAACTCAAACTCTTGAATCTATCTTTTATATAAAGCATACGTATTTTTGATACAACCATACGACTGGTGTCCATTTGTGGTGGGTCAGTGGGTTTACTGTGTGTGATCATGAATACTTAACTTACTATCGCCCTGAGGATTAGCCTTGTCTCAAGACTGGTCCTCAACCTGCCAAGACATGGCTCACCGGTTAGAGGAGGCAGACCCGGACACAGAGGTCAGACCCGGGACCAAGGTTCAATCCCCGACGCGGCAGGGTCTTGAGCTCAAAATGTGCACGGACTCGATAATTCTCGCCTCAGTGCCTACTTGAATTATGGGTTCACACTCTACAACTCTGGGCAATAGCTTGCTTAATCTCCACTATGGCCCCACCGCGATGGGATGCCTGGCTTTCACCTAGGAGATTCCCAGTAGGGGATATACCACATGGAAAAGCCAGGACGGGTTCCCAAAGCAAGCGCCTTGAGACCTTACGGTGAAAGGCGCTATATAAGAACGTATGATTTACGATTTATTTATTTACATCTCCCAGCACCGGTGCACACTCCACTGGCTCCCCATTGAGGCCAGAGTTAGCTTCAAGATGCTCACCCAAGCATACCAAGCCCTCTACGACACCGGACCAGCATACTTGAACTGCAGACTCAATTTCCACGAACCCCAAAGGACCCTACGATCATCCCAGCTCTTGTACGCCGTGGTCCCCCACACCAGAAAGACCAGATTGGGAGGACACTTCTTCTCCTACTTCGTGGCCAGAGCCTGGAAGGCCCTTCCGCTCTACCTCCGACAGATAACATGGCTTTCCATCTTTTTGTAAGAAATCTCAAAACCTGGCTCTTCGACCGACCCCCTCCTTAATGGTCTGGAACCTGTACCACCCTCCTACCCCTAGCGCCTTGATACCCTTAATGGTGAGTAGTCACACTTAACAAATTGCCTAAATGATTGATTGATTGGAAATTACATGGGTAGGGAATGGGTTCACCCTAGGCGAGGTCCAGGCTGCTATATCTAAGCTCCCTGGGTGTAAAACTCCCGGGCTGGATAAGGTTCCAGGCGATCTTTATAAACATGAACCCGGGATCTGGGCTCCCTATCTGATAACGATTTTTAATGCAATCCTTGGAGGTATGACGGTCCCAAGTACTTGGCTGGGAGCAGAGTTGGTGCCCATATTTAAGAAGGGGTCCCCTCTGCTGCCAGCCAACTACAGGCCAATCAGCCTAATAGATGTATCTCAGAAACTCTTTTCAAAGGCTGATCTTGGACCGCCTTCTGGACTGGGTAGAGGACTTTGAAATGTTAAGCCCGTATCAGGCGGGCTTTAGGAAGAACGTATCCACCACTGACCAGATTTTCAGATTAACTATGCTCTTCTGGAAAATCGTCAAGGTAGAGGGCGGTTTATCATATACTGTTTTCATAGACCTGCGTGTGGCCTTTGATCTCGTCCCACGTCGGAAACTTTGGAGCGTTTTAGGGGACTTAGGCAACTCGACCCCCTTGTTAAACATCATAATACGACTTCATACTCAGAATTTCGCGAATGTCAGGTGCGGGAGAGAAGGCAATCTGTCATCTAGCTTCTCCGTTGGCAGGGGGGTAAGGCAGGGATGCGTTCTCGCGCCTACCCTGTTTTGCCTCTACGTCAACAGAGTAATCCCCCATCTGAATGCGGTCCCCAATAGAGATGCCCCAAGGCTCGCTGGGGCGGGGATCTCTGCGATTATGTTCGCAGATGATACCCTGCTACTCTCTAAGACTCCGATGGGTATCCAGCGAGTCTTGGATGGCTTTGTAACCTTTTGCCATGACCGGGGGCTGGAAATAAATACATCTAAAACAAAATTCATGATTTTTAATCCTCCGAAAACATCACGCCCAAACCCTGCTATAGGAGGTGTTCGGCTTCTAAGAGTGCAGACCTTCGAGTATCTGGGTCTGACTCTTAATAAAAAGATGACCTGGGTTCAACATAAGATTAAATCTCAACTAAGGCTCTCTCAAAAGGCGGGGGGTATTCTTAAATTGTTGAATAAATCCACACTAAAACCTATCGGCCCACCTCTTGAAATTTATAAAATTCAGGCCAGTGGGTTGGTAATCTATGGTGGCGAGTTGTGGGGTCACCAGTGCGCCCCTGCAATCACCGTCACGGAAAACAAGGTCCTTAGGCAGCTGGTATCTTTGCCCTTAAGCACACCTTTGCTGCCTCTAAGGCTTGACTTGGGACTGAGACCATTAAAAGAGGAATTGGGCCTTAAGCCTTTAACTTTTTGGAGGCGACTCTGGGTAACCCCAGAACTCGCCACTTATAGGCAAGAACTGGTGGAGCTTTAAACCTCTCGAATGCATGGAAACTTCCCTGGCTAAAATATATAAGGCAGGAATTTGAGAGGCTAGGTTGCCCCCTATTATGGATTAACCTGGAACAAGCTTGGAGAAGTATATCCCGTAAAGAGCTGGTTAATTTGTATTATGATCATAATCTGTCTGTTCTGCTTATTGAATGCCCAAACGGAAACACTGTCGAGCACTTTCTTAGCAAGGAAAGACTATTACAAAATGGAGACCATTCTTGATGATATTAGTCCTACTGGCCTTAGGAAGCTGTATCTCCAATGGAGACACGACTCTCTGCCAACCAGAGCCCTTACTAGTCGTTGGTCCTCACCTACTTCTAAAAATTGTCCCGCCTGCACTGCGGAGCTAGAAAATGAGCTACATGTATAGTTCTTCTGCCCGGTATATCGGACAACCAGGAAGAACTGGATTGTTCCAATCTGCAAAAACTTCGGGATTAGGCAGTGTTTTCACTCCTACTGAATATTAAAAACTGATTTATCTCCAGTAATTGTTTTTGCTGTAACTAAATTTCTAGCTAATATGTGGAACATTAGAAGGAAATTTATTGTAAAATGAGATCCTGTGTATCTTTGTATCCCCCTAGGGTGCCGGAAGGTTATTAGCGAGGGCAGGGAATTTGACTTGATTTTTTTCGTAATGTTTTTAACAATGCTTTCCTATTTTCGTATGATAAAATAGTTGCACTGGCTTGATGTATTTCCAGTTTTTTTATGTTAAAATGTAATGTTTCCAGTGGAAATTTTATTGTTAATGCATTGTGACTTCTTTTATGACATTTATGTAGAAATAAAGATGATAAAGAAAGATAATGGCTGGGTAGGGTACATAATAGTCATGCACAACATATATGTT